>NC_134802.1:22876748-22921748 GCF_046742065.1 Oratosquilla oratoria
AATAAGAAAATATCTTCCATGGCCACTGGCAAGGCCTCGCCAACGGAACAGGAACGCTAAGTTCGCCGAAACCAATATCAGTGTCACACTAAACCATATCCTGTTCATTTAATACCTGTAAAATAACCACAACCCGCCTTCTCACTAACAGTCTGGGAACAGGCTGCCAAAAATACAGACATCAGCTGAATATCCAGTCTGACCGAACATCAAATCACGAAAACACGCACAAAAATAAAACACGAGGTTTATGCCAAGTCCTTAGTTTATCTCAAACAGGACAATAATAAACTGGCGATTCTAGAAAGCGTATTTTCGAAATACCAATCGACATAACAAGGGTAATTGTTATTGCACGTAAACGTTAATAGAGTGAAATCAGGAACTTACTATGGCAACATTAAAATTAATATATTTGACCATAATATGGCAATACTCGAGTGGTGACGTATACAGACCCTGGATAGCGCGCTTCTTATAATTAGTTCCTACTTCTATTGAATCCAGATCTTTTTCATTGCACAAGAAATATTCCACTTTTTCGAATTTTATAACAATAGATTTGTATAAAAAGGTTGGAGATCTGATATTTTATTCCAAAATAAAATTGCGCTCATCCCTACTTGGGACCAAGTCCCGAGAAACTAATATTTCCAAATATTATACCGCTTGCTGGCGAAGGGTGTGCCCGGCTATGCGTTGCCGAGGAGCTTTCTATCGATCGATTGCGCTGCCTGTGCTAGTCTATGGTATTTAAAGTTCCACGGATTATCCGACATGTAGGCACATTATGCATGCACGAATAGGCAAACACGCATTCGTCCGAACGCACGAATTCGTGCTGTATCGAACGCGACTCTAGAACTGACATTGAGGAAACGATAGGATTCAAATCTGACAGTCTACCTTCATTTATCATATCATTCATATTTTCTCTCACTCTACTTGCCAAATACTACAGTACTGAACTGAGGGTATGTGATGGATATGGGAAACGTGCACATTGGGAAAATTCTGTATTGATATGGCAGGACTAACCCTCCCAAATGAATAGTTCCCCAAATAATGTAATACACAGAATATTGTCATCCGAAGTAATGGGCCCAAACTATACGGAATTTCGTAAGGAAACTCAACTACAGAAATACAGAGGGAAATCATAACAATATATAACAAAATTAAAACACGGATGGAAACAAAGGGCACCAAATTATATACATGACGGACACAATATCAAAACATACCCACCCAAAATCATGCATGCATGAACACAAACAGATGTACTCGGGTGAATTCACCCAGAAAGCGCACGGAGTCACAAAAAAAAAAAAGTGTTTAATTCAAACTAAAAAGGAGTGCGTGGGAGCAAGAGAAAGGGAGGAAAGGAGAAAGGGTGAGAAGGAAAGAAGAGGGAGAAAGGAGGAAAGATGAGGGAAAGAGAAACTGAAAATAAATGTTTTCATTACCAATAACCACTGTGTTTTTTGTATGGGAATATTGAGATATGTTGTATTTTGTGTTCTGTGTTTTTGACACAGTCTGTGAAGTGGATGAATTTGGGGACTTTTGCACAGAACCGTGTGCCTTACCTTTCTCATGTGTTGATCTATGGAAAGAATTTTGGTTTCAGAGCACTATGTCTTACTGTATAGTTATTTTAGTGTAACCAGTTCTAATTCTTAAATGTTTTATTTTGGGCTGTTTTGTAGGATGTCTTTACTTCCTTAATTGGTGGATAGCATGCTATGGACGCATAGTTTAGTGTAGTTCTAAGCTGTTTATAAAAAGTGATAATAGGTTCTGCTGCCCAAATCCTGTACCTGCTATCGTTCTCTGTATGTTCAGTTTCTTTTTTGCCTTCAATATGAAGTCTTTAATGTATGGGATGGTCATGTGTATCAAATGTGAGCCCTTATATTTCAGATTTTGTACATTGTAAAAGGTTGATAATTCAATCTGACCACCAGACACTCAGATTCATGGTGGTTCAAAGAACACAATTTTACCGAGGACTTCTGAAAGGATGAGGACACCAGTCTGCAGTCATTTGTTGTCAGCTCTTCTTACATGAAAATGAGGAAATAGAATTGAAGCTGAGAGAGATCTTAGGTCTGGTCCAGAGAACGAGCAATATCTGCCTCAAGGTGCACCACCACATGAAGTTTCCCTCACGGGTCCCATACTCACTATTTTTGCAAAAAACTACAGCACAAAACAACAAACATTCTCTAGAACACAGGTAAATAGATGGACTTGGAGGAATATGAAAGGAACAAGAATGAAATAAGAATTCATATTAATGGACAAGGGCAAGCCTACTGCTACTATTATAAACACAGAGAGAATTGAATAACTCAATTAAAAGTCTATGAAATGCCCTGTTCAGCAGTGGACTTCAAATACTGATGACTTAACCAGGTCTGAGGAAGACCTATGATGTAATTCCACATAGCTACATAAACCATATTTCCTATCCATGAAGGTTAAGATAATACTTCCAGGCAGATACCTATACCATCCTGTATTCACCATGTACCAAACCCCTTCTGTCCTTAACCCGTAAACTGTGACATACATCATATGATGAAGAACATGTAACTGCAACATACATCATATGATGAAGTTTTTTTGTTTTTTTTTAAACATTGTGGCCTATATTTTACTCCCATATGCCTTAAAATAAAGTTTGGCATACATTGCCTCAGACATCATGGAAGGGGTAGTCGTCACTTCCACACAACTCACAACCCTCTACTTCTCATGGTGTAAGATAACTTACACAAAAACCCCCTCCTATGAAAAGGAAAGAAACAGTAGACAAATCAAACAGCAGTGGTGAGGAACAAGGTGTGATGATGATATGGTTTAACATCACAAACTCCGCCCATCAGAAGGCTAGGACTGTGCCCTTTACAGAGGGCTTTGTAGCATGGAATTTAATGAACCATGCCCTTGGTTCAACTTCGCTGGTGGCAGGATCCAAACCGCCATCACCTTGATCTTCGCCGCAAGTAACGACGCCCTAACCCGCTCAGTCAGCGAGCTTCCAACAAGGTGAGAAAAAGTATAAAAAATGATGTAATAGAAAACTTCCCTGTAGCTCTCTCATGCATGACCACTGCTCACTGCCCACAACCTCCAAGTGACAAAATGTGCAATTCATTACAACACCGTACCTGACCTAAGGCAAATAATTAACTAATATTTGGTTTTCCTATACTTTTCCATGCAAACTTTCATTTTATGATAGTAAAAATTTCTATTGATTTTTTTCTTTTATTCTGAAAAATTGTGCACCATAGGTATGACTGACAAGACACTATTGTGCAGTTATTGGGTTAATAAAAGGGTGGCCAAGTCAAAAGATGCAACCACATCAAAACCTACTCACCCACCTCTCCCATATCCATACACTATTTGCTGAAACATGCATCCTGTACTTGTAGCCCATTAGTTATGTTCAATTTGGGTTATCTCTATTGGAGATGACCTTGTAAGCTGGGTTAATATATGGTTATTCATTCATATGGCCAGAGTATGTCTCCTGATATTTGTCAAAAAGGTAATTTACTTCTTATCTCTGTAAGTATACCTTGACTTGGCCACCCTATTTAAATGGGGAAAGGGCCTACAATATAATGTATAGCAATGTGACAAGTATATAGTGTCACTACTTGGGGCACAAGGTCAGTGTGGAGATGAACTGGATCCTAGCTACAGAGAGAGTTTGTATTATATACATACTACATTAAACTCCCTGCTTCAAAAAGCCCTTTGTAAGGTGGCACCATTCTAACCCTCTAAGAGGGGTTCATGACATTAAACCATATAAAAAAAAAATTGTCTTTTTTAAATATTTTGCGGTCATAAGCTGAGAGGCATTAAGCTTTACTTAATAACACATAACAAATGTATCATATGCAAGATGGAAATGCATCAAAGTTGGCTTACTCTTCCCCTTCTATGCAAGTGAATTTCTTTTGCCAATGACTAGGACAAACAGCACATACCAACATATGATAATCCTGCAAGATGTCAGAAAAAAATATCTTCCTGACTCTCAACTTTTAAATGTGTCAACATTCTCATCTCCATTTGGAGGTGCATGATGCTCAGCTTCTGGACTTAGTCCAAAGTCTCTACCAACTCTGACTGTATTTTCTCCATATTTTCACAAAAGGATAGCTGATTAACAGTGACTGCTCCACTACTATTACAAGATGAATTCATAGAAACAGTCACACATTAATACATTACAAACATCTGTCAAAAAAAAAAAAAAAAAAAAATCCTAAAGATATCTATGGAAAGGCCTAAGGAGTTGTTGCCATCTGTTGTTGTTGGGCCATGGGTTTTCACCCTGAAACTAAAGACAACAATTATTACCATTGTTCATTCATTCTCCAAAAGAGACCACTGTTGTCTTTTTCTACAAAATTTTCTTATGAATTAGTTCTCTAAATATCTCCACAACTTTAGAGAAATTAGCAGAGAAAGCCAACAATGGTTTCTTTGGAGAATGAGTGAGTAATAGTGATAATTGTTGTCTTTAGTTTCAGTGAGTAGAAACCCATAATCCAACAACAGCTAGCAACAATCCTTGGGCACTCCCATAGATCTCTCTAGGAAGAATTTTAATAGTAAGTGTGGAAAAGCCATTTATGTCTAAAATCCAAACTTCCAATTGCATCCAACTGTATCTATTCAACTGCTGCTTCAAGGTGTTACAACTAGAAACTTGTAGCCCAATAGCAATCAGCACCAGCTCTTAGGCCCTCTTACATATCTCATTGGGATTAAACATTAAAAAGCTGTCTGTATTAGGAGTGTAAATTTGTTTGTCACCAAGTGGTAGGTGCACAGGGCAATTGTCAGTTGTCACCTCTTCTGTTAAGAACTTGTGGAAAAATCATGACAGTGCAGTAACAAGTTCTATTGAAAACAAAGAGCCAAGCTTACAAGAGGAAGTAAGTATTGACAAGCTTTAGCTAGAGGATGGTTAACATGAGGATGATCTTCCCATGAATTTGTGCTATAAGACTACCTCATGCTGACATCCATAACTGGTCCTGCAAACTATGATGGAACTTTAAAAATGTTATCATTCATTTTGTGTGTACTGATGAAAACTCAGTTTGGGGTAAGTGCTGGTAAAATAGAAGTTTCTCAATTAACTTGTATTTTTCTCTCTCTCTCTCCCTGAAATGTCTTTAGCTTGGTTCATGAGCTCTAAGAAATGGGGCCAAGATCTCTAACAACTTTGAATGTACTTTTTTCACCTGTACAATTATCATACAGAAGATACAGAACACATTAAACTACACTGTCATACACCCACATACTCCAGACTGCTCTACAAAACCTCTACAGTGACTTATGGGCAAAATCAATGTCCAAGCCTGGTTACCTAGGGGCTGCAGGTCTTCTGCAAGAGAACTAGGGCACTGGATTGGTTGACCATACAACTAAGGATATTTGTAATAAATCATTTACAAACAATACCAAATATACCAAAAATACCAAAGTGAATGTACTCTAATGTGTGCCACCTTCATTTCTATATACTGAGCCCAGAAATAAGCCATTCATCTTGACTTTATCTACCTGTATTAATGATTATTCTTCAATTCTTCACTACTTGCCTCCAACATATTTCTTCACCCCAAGAATTCTGGCGTTCCTATATTTGTGAAGAAACCAACAATGCAAAAATATAATGTACATAAAATCAATCTCATCAGAGTATCCCAACACTGAAGAACTCCTAACAAGACTCACCAACTAAATGTACTTATTACCAAGAAGGCTACCTCCCTTATACAGGGGAAAAAGCTATAGGTATATTGATACTACCAAGGAACAATAATCTTTCAAACACCTCAGCATCCTTGCTAAATGCAGGGAGAGATTGAAATGCATCACCCAGTAAGCTTTCAAATGCCTGCACCTTGATCTTGGTTCAGGTGACCTAGAGTTTCAGTGATTTTGCCTCCCTGTACAATGACTCCTCAGCTGCAACCTAGAATTCAAACAACTCCTTAAGAGGTGTGGCATCATTGACAAAAACAAGGCCATTGGTGACTCCAATGGATACTCTGCAAAGACACTGACTGACACTTGTCCAATACCCAGTCCAAGCAAGTTTTGAAAAGTGTTTTAGCAAGGACACACCCTTGTCTCACTCATGAATTAAGAGAAAAGTAGCCAGCCATACCTCTTTCACATTTCACAGCATAGATATCAGGCCAATAATACTCGCAGGAATCTCGTGGATCTGCAGAAGATCCCAGATCACTCCATGATGTAGTGAATCGAATGCTTTCTAGATCATGGTGTTATACACTCAACCAGTTGTCAACACTTATGCGAGAAGTAAAATTTGAATCTTCAAGGTGCTTGTGCTCCCTATCTTGCTGTATGGCAGTGAGAAATGGACAATAAATGCCAACTTATGAAGGCATATTAATGCTTTTGGTACCAAGTGCCATTGAAGAAGCATGGAGTATTGTTGGAATACTATGTATCAATCCACATAATGCTCCATGAGATTCAATCTAAGCCTGTTCCCAGCATAATTCATGAATGTGAACTTTGGTTACACAGTCACATGGGACCCTTCCCTGATATTGATCCAAATCGTGGGATTATTTCCACAAAAGACAACCCTCAGTGGAGATGACAAAAAGGAAAACCACAGAAATCATGCCTGGAACAATTCAATTGATAATGCCGCTGCTTGGAATGGGATGGGTGGCTGCATGGAAGCTTGCTTGTAGAAACTATTGGGATTGACACCAAGTGGAGTTGTGCTTCTTGACATGTACTTCCAATTGATGATGATGTTTAATGGTATTATTCATGTATGACAATTGCAAAAATTAAAGTTACTGCTTTCAGTTAGCCATTTATTTTGTAAGGATATTATGGGCTGAACTGGTGGCCATAGCTAGTTTTTTGGAAGAAACTTGCCTCCCGGTAGAAAGAACCAGAACAAGAGAGTGACTGACTGACATATATATCCTGCACATCCAAGTCTTAACACTATACCATCCACTCTCGGAGAAAGATAAGCTGAGATACAGAGTAAACCGTATAATTCGACCACTAGCTGTGGTCCTCTTCAGCAGTCCTCTTAACTGCTGAAGAGGACCACAGCTAGTGGTCAAAATATATGCTTTACTCTGTATCTCAGTTTATCTTCCTCTGAGAGTGGGTTTAACTTTTATTTTACTCATGTGTTACAACATCTATGTTACTTGACTATACCATCCAAAGAAAAATGTTCTGCAAGCTTACCTTTACTCATTTTCACTTTCCTTGACTGATGTAAAAACAGTATTGACCCTAAGCTTTTGCATATCTGCTTTCATTGTATGCAATCCATTTTGATTCTAAAATCAAATTCCTTTCTTGATCCACATTCCGCTTGTTTTGCTACATCTCACTACTCTAACTCTGAAATCACATACTGCTGGTCACAAAAAAAAAGTGAATAAATAATCAAATAAATAGATAAATAAATAAATAAAATAATGTGTGTAAAATGTAGCAATATATATTTTTTTCCAACTTATTATTCACACAATGCACAGAGGCTAAGCATGAAGGAGGAACACATTATTTTTTCATTCTGCAAGACGGCAAGGCACTGAAGCCTTTGTTGGAAAGCTGAAATTTAAGAACATACACCCATGCTGCCACATCTTGGCTCTAGCAGGACTTAAACCATCATCCATCTAGTATCTTGCGTCCATATGCCAGCTCCTTTGTCTACATGACCACCACAAATGAATAAAATTCCTCCCTAAACAAGTTCAAGCTCAAATTTTAAAACTACTTCCATGGCAACAGTCCAATTTTCTTCTTCCTTTTCACTTGTGTTTATTTTTCTATTATGTCTTAAGTCTCTCCCCTTTTCATTTTCCTTAAACTGCATGCCTTGCTCAATGTAGTGACAGGTTCAACACACCACAACCAACTGAACAGTGGCAAGCAGCTGACCCTAACTGGATGAAGGGTGCTACTGTATTTGGAAGTGCTTACTGGGGTCTCCAAAAGAGCTTAACCTTGGATTAGTGAGGCCAGGGAACTCTGCCAAGCAAAGTTGAGTCTGGATAGTTATAGGGCTTCCTAACAAATCTCCTCTTCAATAGCAACCGATGGCAAAAATTTACTTCACAATATCTGTTGTGAAAGTGTACACCTTATCTTTCTAAAATTTAGAATTCTATAGTGATGTTATTATATTGCTAGCAAATTTGATATAGTTTTAATTATTAGAATTAGGATCAGACCAATCAATCAATATGTTGCCTCATCTCTCCCATACTGGAGGCTTGTAGCTTCCAGGATTGTGGCCATGGCTATCTAGTTGGCCTTTAGTTGAATCATAGAAGAGATTTTGTGCTGTCATCTGAATGGGCAGGTGATGGGGAATATCAGATAACCTGTTCAGTGTCTTCTGTATGGTGACTGGATCTGGACCAAATGTTATTTTCAACTACATTCTTGTTGTTGTTGTGGACTTCTGTGTTGGCTTAGTTGAGGGTTTTCATAATTTGGTTAACAGTCCTGTTTTCTGTAGGAAGTTGTGGAGAGATGCTAGAGGAATTGGCATTTTGTCATCCAGGATTTGCCATAGAATCATTGCTGTTTGAGGGGGTATATGACAGAGTAGGTAGTTGTTACAGGGTATTATATAAATTGAGCTGTCAAGCAATATGTGATACTGTAAAGGAAGCCTAACATTGACAAATGGTGTTAAGAATAACATTGTATGGCTGGATAATACTATCAAATGTTGAATAGGTAAGTTGCAGAAGTTTTCTGATGATCAAATCTTGTCAATATCAACAAATAAATCTGCTTCTCTTGCAGAAGACCTGCAGCTTCCAGGAAACTGGAAACAGCCTCCAGCCAGGAGCACAAGGCACATAGGAAAGAGATATTGTGATGTCTGGGGATTGTTAGTGTGGGGCACAGTAGTATAAGGTGTTCTATGTCTTCTCTGTGGTGGTTGTATCTAGGGCAGTTTGAAGTTAGAGCCAGGCCTATTCTATGTCGGTACTGTATTAATGACATTGTTTGCAGGCTTGCTTGTGTGGTTCTTGTTTGGTGTTGGAGGGTCTTCTCTGTGGGACTTATATTTGGAGGTTGTTGCTAGAGTATTGAGTCTGGTGGTCTATTTTGAAAGGCTTCTTTAGTTACCTGGGTGTGTATGTGTTTCTATGTGGATGTTTTGTGTGATTTAGGTGGCAGGTTGTTGTTGTTGTTGTTGTTATGCCCTAGACTGTCTGTCCGAGTAGTCCCGTCTCCCCAAGGAATGCCATGGCCGGGATGGGGTTTTCCCACAAATCCTTTATAGAATGTATGTTGTGTTGTTTGCATGCATGATTGTGTATAATGCAGTCTTCCATTATGTGATGAATAGTATGGGTGAAGTGTTACATCCGAGGCAGTTGTCCACAATGCAGTTATCCAGCCTCTTCTGGTAGTTTAGAATGGCTGCGTAGTGACCGCACCACAGTCTGGCCAGGTGAACTCTGTCCTTTTGTGAAAGAGAGGATTCAGAGGGATGGATATCAGGAGGTCTGGCATGCAGCAGTGTGTTGTCTTTGAGTGTGTTAATAGAGCAGTGAGTGATATGATTTTAAATATGTTTCCGGAGGCTGGTATTTGATGGTTGTGGAGGGAGAGAAGAGAGTATTGTGTATGATATAGGAATTTGGGTGTTATTATGATGTTTCTTGGTGTAAGTGGGTGTTCTGCTATGTAGTGTAGCAAGTGTGCTGTGTTTATGGAGGCTGCAGCAAGTGTCTGTGTGCCTCTCATATCAAGGTTTTCCTTGACTTTGAAGACTTTTGTTTCATACTGAGGATGGTCTGTAGGTGTTGCATTTGTGCAGCCTGTAATTGTTTTTAGGGCTTTGTTTTGTATGATCTGAAGAGTGTTGAGGTGTGTCTCACTGACATTAGGTGCCCATGCAGGATTCGCATAATTCATCACTGAGTGTATGCATTGTTTGTATATTGTAGTATTAGTTTGTTTTGTCCAAATGTTGTTCCAGTGATTGATTTAAGTGTGTTAAGTCTAGGTGTGCATTTTTTGTTTGTTTGTGATGTGTTCTTTGAATGACACGGATGTATTGTATGTTGCACCAAGAATTTTCAGTGTGTGTGTGTGTGTGTGTGTGGTATTAGAGTGTTGTTGATATAGAGATGAGGTATGTATTTGTGTTCGTTTGTCCAGTTGGTGAGAAGTGTTGCTGTAGATTTGGCTGGGGCTATTTTGAGTCTGTAGGTTATTGTAGATGTTTGAATAGCATGCTGCTGGTGTAGTTTTATTTTGTTGCATTTTGTTGAATGTAGAGGAGGATAGGGAGGGATTGGTGGTAGCACTGGGAGGTGCTAAGAAAATGAAAGTGATGGGAGAGGAAAGTGGAGGAGAAATAAGAGAAATATGCAGTGCATGTAGCTCTGAAAATGATGAGAACAGGTAAGGCACCTGGGTTAGATGGGTGTTATGAGGAATGTCTGAAGAAGGTAGGTACAATAATAGAGGACTGGCTGGTTAGGTTGTTTAATGCATGTCTAAGAAAGGGTAAAGTGCTGGAGGACTGTAGGAGTGCCTGTATAGTTTCACTTTACAAGGGAAAGGGATAAATGTGAGTGTAGTAGTTTCAGAGGGATCAGTTTGTTGAGTGTAGTTGGGGAAGGATTATATGAGGGTTTTAAGTGAGAGTGTTAGGAGAGGAAAAGAGGCAATAATTGGTGAGTAACAGTGTGGATTTAGGAAAGGCAGGGGTTGTGTGGATCAGATTTTTGTGGTAAGGTAGATATGTGAAAAGCTTTAGCAAAAGGTATGGATGTTTTTTGGGCCTTTATGGATTTGGAAAAGGATCATGACAGGGTGGACAGGAAGGCACTGTGGGAGGTTTTGCAGATATATGGGATTGGGGGAAAGCTATTAAGAGGAGTCAAGTTTTTATGAGAGTAGTAGAGCCTGTGTTGGAATGGGAAATGAAGAGAGCAAATGGTTTAAGGTAATTGTAGGACTGTGCCAGATATGTGTCATGTTGCTGTGGCTGTTCAATGTGTACATGGATGGTATGATGTAGAAGGTAATGGGCAGGGGACTGGAAATGGTTAAAGAAAATGGAGAGAAGTGGGAGGTGCGCTAGTTGCTGTTTGCTGACGACACTGCATTTGTGGCAGGGTCAGAGGGGGGGTTATATTTGCATACACATCAGGTTGCCTGACGTATGATAATGCATCACAATAAGTGCATTACAAAATATAATGTTACTGCTGTTATACTCATTCTCTTTCACCCTCAATAAATATAACATCACAGAAAATATGATTAAGCCTGTTCACAGGATGTTGGGGTCCCTCAGCTACAACTACAAAATAAATATAATTCGGAAACCTACAAAGGCATCCTCATATCCACTTGTGGCTCATGACGCATACATTGGCGTCATTGAATTTAAGAGGTTAAAAGGGGCTAGTGACAGAGTTTGGGAAGGTATGCAATAGAAGAGTTGAAAGTAATTGTAGCTAAAAGCAAAGTGATGAGATGTACAAGGAGAGAGGATGGCAGTGAGTTGGAAGTAAGTCTTAAAGGAGAGAGGCTGGAGGATGTGGATAGCTTTAGGTATTTGGGGTCACATGTGGCAGGAAAGGGAGGAGTGGAGGTAGAGGTAAATGTAAATTGTAGATTGAGAGAAGCAAGTACTGTCCATGCCTTGGGGGATTAAAAATTGTCATGAGAAATAGGAATCTGGGAATGGAAGCAAAGAGGAGACTGTATGAAGGGGTGATTGTGCTAACTGCTTTGTATATGGCAGAGACACGGAATTTAAAAGAGGCAGAGAGGAAAATTTTTAGTGTGTTTGAGATGAAATGTCTGAGAAGTATGGTATTGGTTACTAGGTAGGATAGAAAGAGAAACAAAGTGAAGAGGAGAGTGGTAGTGGAAAACACATGACAGATAGGACTGATAAAAGAGTACTGGGATGGTTTGGACATATGGAAAGAATGAGTGAAGAAAGATTAGTAAAAGAAGTGTGGAAGGTAGAGGGGGAGAGAGTGAATTTGAGAGAACGACTGAGGACAAGATAGATAGATGGGTTGATGGGGGCACTGAGAAAGAGGGGAATATCTGTTGTGCAAGGGAGAAGGCAGGAGACAGGGATAAGTAGATAGTTGCTGTGTATAGATGATACTATTATGCAAGGAAGTGGCAGGGGATGGGGGGTGAGGGGATGTTTATGTGTGAATGATATTTTGGCACAGCCCAAAGGGATTTCTTTCCATCTTTCTCTTTTTCTGCACGAAGGGATGGGGGCACCAATCAAGTGATGTGGCCTTGCTGTGGATGTACTGTGTCTTGTTACATTGCTTATGACCCAGGGTAGTGGGCGGAATACAGGGATGACCTATCATCCATGAGGAGCTAATATGAGAGGGAGGAAAGGGCAGTGGAGGGGAGTGGAATGGGTGAGACTAAGTACAAGCCTTTGGCTTCACTACCTTCCTTGTACAGGGGAAAAAGCACTTGCTATATATAGAATTAATAGCATTCTGTTGGTGGTGCTTGTGAGATGTAGTGTGAAGGGTATGTGTTGAGAAGGGTTTTGGGATAGAATTGTGTTACTGTCACTATCATGTGATGTTTGATTGGGAGGATTTGGGTTTCTGTATGTTGGTGTCCCACATTACAGGGATGGTTTTGATGCATCCTGCTATACTCTCAGTGCTCCATTTTACAGTGTTTTTAAATTATTTGTTATATTTGCTGATTGTTGGGAACCATTCTGTGGAGGCATATCCTTGGGTGGATCTTGATGAACTGTTTATAAATGGTTATTAAAGTTTCTTTTCATTGTCCAAAATCAGTGCCAGTGATGATTTTCATTAGCTTTGTTTTCTTATTGATTTTTGCAGTCAGGTCCTTGGTATGAGCTGAATGTTATACAAGTATGAACTGTAAGAACCAGAATTTTTGGGTTCCATTCTAATGGAAGGGCTTGGCCTTTTAATTCTACTATAGGGTTGTCTGGAGTGAACAGTGTCATTGTTGATTTCTGGGGGGTGAAACTTCCATTCTGTTATTTTTGAGCCATTATTCCAGTTTCTTCGATTTGTCTTGGGTATTTTTTGGCTGCTATTATGTATTTACTGTGGTCCTTAGTTCTGGTTCAGGATTTGGTAGATCACTCATGAAGAGATTGAACAGTAAAGGTGAAAGTATGGCACTTTGAGAACTCCACTTTATAGTCTTTATGTTCCTGAGACTTGGTATTTTGGATTATTCTGTATCATCTTCCTGTTATAAAGTTTGTTAACCCCTTGTTGTTATTGTCATGGATATCTGCCTTCGTGATTTTTCTGGATAGTATCTGGGGACCTTGTTGAAAGCTCTGTTTATATAGCAATCGTAACTGCTCTTTTCAGTGGAGCTTTTCTCTTGAATCCTTCCAATACTTGATGTGTGTTGTTTGTGAGCAATGCTGGTATAGTGACCCTCTTTGAAACCATGTTAATTGTGTGAGGTAGGTATTTCTGATTTAATTTGTTGCAACCAACCTTTCCATCAGTTCGGATATTGTGGACATTAGTGCCCGTACTGAAATTGTTCCTCTCAGGAAGGAATAGGTTAGTGCCACCTTCGTCTATTTACATGATATATGCATTCTTTTGGCTGTCACACAATTAGAAAAATCGTGCAAATAGAAAATGGGTTAATTCTCTTAGAATTACACCTGCCATGGGTATAGGAAGGGGATGAAACACCACCTATCATGTCACAAAAATGAACTTATCTTGCAAATAAGCACATTATGAATGAACCGTTGCTTGATGGCATGTAGGTTGCTGGCACACAAATTGAAAATATGGTCGGCCCTGAACATGTGAGTGATTTGAAAAACATTATTTGAAATAAAACTAATGTATTCCATGGTGTGCTAAAGTGAAAACAAGTTATTAGAATACGCATAAATAAAGAATACAGACGCTCCTCTACTTACGTTAATTCGTTTTACGTTTTTTCGATTTTACGTTTGAACTGACTGTAAAAAAAAAATTGTAAAAAAAATTTTGAGTGAATTTTTTAGTTTAGCGCGCTCTCCGTAGTATGAGACGTTCAAATGATACTTACGCATGACACTGCGTCCATTGTTTACATGGCACAGACGACAGACTGAACGTGCCTTGCCTCCTCCTCCTCCTCCTTCTCCTCCACCATCTCACTTTATGTTGCTTGAATTTAATCTATTTGAAATTAATGTTATTATTTTACAATGTTATGTTTATGATTAATGATTTAGGGGTGTTTTATAAGATACGGTAATAGAATTTATGGATGTATAGTACAGTATGAATGGTCATACATTACTGGAACATACAGTAACAACTTACATTCATTTTCACGTTACGTTCGGCGGGTCGAAACGTAACTAAAACGTAAGTTGAGGAGCGTCTGTATCTACATATGAACTTAATGTAGTATGCCTTTACTATGAATGTGCCAGCTAGCAGCCACAAACCACCACCACTCCTGACATCTCCCCCAAATCTAAGCCACTCTGTGCATATACTGTACAGTTGTACCTTGGAACTCAAAACTCCCTAGAGGTCAAACGACTTGGAAACTGAACAATTTTCTCGTGAATTTTTTTTTCCTTTATTGAAACTTTTCTTGGAACTCTAACACAAAAACAGCCATATCATATGGTGCTTGAATTCTGAGGTGCCATTGTAATCCAACAAATTTCAAATACTAAACAATGACCAAATTTTAGGCACAAGTACTTGAGTTTTACAGCTACAACAAATATTCAGATACAGTATACATCAGGTTCATTATATGGTAATGTAAAGGAAGATCTCTGATACATTATTACAGGCTAAGCTTACTACAATAGAGCACTCCAACCTGGAGTAAATCAAGGTTTTGGTAATTGTTTTCATCACATCATCATCCATGCACACTCAACCCTCTATTTGGCGGACCCTCATTTAACATATTTTATATGCAATGGACAAAATCAAGTCACTGGATCAAAAATATCAAGGATGCAATAGAGAGGAAGTGATGTGCAGACAGTGGAACAACAACTCCATCAGAACAGAAGAAATTGGTGTCTTTTTGCACAGCTGGACCACTGACAGGCAATACGCCTAACAGGAGTTTGGTGAGAAGATGCAATGGACAAAATTAAGTGACTCAATTTAATTTCTTGAGTCCACCCTCTATGCAATCATGGCATATGAAGAACCCATCTTCACAATCCTTGGTAAATTTGAAATTGCATTACAGTAAATATGTTAAATTTATCATATTTATGGGAATAATGTCCCCCACTCCTCTTTGCTCATTAAATCAAGGGACAGGTGAAGTAGAATGCCATTCTAGTATTTGTCAACAATTTATAGCTCTCCCCTATAATTTAATTGGTATAGTTATCAGGCAATACATTAACACTCTCAGGTCATTTTCCCCCTTCACTCTAATTGTTCCAATTCCCGTTTTGAATGGTGACAATCATGTAGACCACCTTGAGTCAAAAGTCATCCAAATATGGCATGGAGATCAATGGAGAAAATACAAAGCTAATGACAAACAGTACAAATGGCATACTAAGCAACATCACTACAACCAAAGTTGGAAACAGTACGTCAGTTCAAGTACCTGGGAACATACATCTCAGAAAAAGGTTCAAGACTAGACGTGAAGATAAGGATGGCACAGACAACTGAAGCACTATTCAGATTAAGACCCAAATGGAGGGACAAGAACATCACACTGCAGACTAAGATCAAACTTATGTATGGTCTTGTCATCTCCATATTTTTGTAGGCATGTGAGACATGGACATCAACAGCTGAGCTTGAGCAGAAAATCCAAGCAATAGAAACGAGGTGCTTTTGCAAGATCTTTGTCATCAGCTACAGATACCATATAACAAATGAGGTGGTGTGTAGAACAATTGTACAGTACATAGGATCAGAACTCTATAAAAAGCTTCTGACAACAGTTATAAGAAAGCTGCAATGGTATGGCCACACCACAAGATCAGACGGCCTCCCCAAGACAGTGCTCCAAGGTACAGTGGAGGCAAAGAGAAGGCAAAGGAGACTCAAGAAGAAATTGGCTTATAACATCAAGGAGTGGACTGGAAGCAACCTTGTCACCACAAAGACTCAGGCAAGGAACTGCCAGAAGTGGAAGTAAATGACCAGTCATATATCTCGGGGGGGGGGGTCCCAATGACCAAGCCAGTTACAGGATTAATAGGTTGTAAGTTTCTTACTTTTACCCATTTCCAATACTTTGCATTCCTTCATACTGAAATTAATTTTCTACTCCTAATTCCATTCACATGCCTTATCCAGATCCTCCTGCAACAAATTGCAATCATCACTGCCCTTTACTATCTTAATGATCTCTGGATGGTAAGCAAATCAATAGGCACAACTGGCCATTCTTTTCACTTTGTCATTTACATAAATAAAAAATATTACTGATGCCAACCCCAATCTCTGTAGAACCCCATTAGTTCCTTCCTTCCAACCAGACACCCTATTCTTCATTACCATCCTTATTAATTTATGAAAAAAATAATAAATAAACAAATAAATAAATAAATAAGAAATTAATAAAAATAAATAACATATATATATCATTCACTCCAGCAGATTTGTTTAAGTCTTCCTGTATGTCCAAATTTCCACATTAATGCTTTGTGAGATGCCTCATCTAGGATGCTTCCCTTCAAAGATTTTTCTCTAGCTAACAATAAACAATTCTATTCAGCTTACATGGAATGTTAGTCTTTGGAAATTTTGTTCTGGCTAATACCAGACAATTTTATTCATCCTTGAAGTGTCCCTTGGGTGCTGGAAGTTTAAAGGTTATTTTGAAAACATAACCACTACAACTGGCAATATCTTTCATACGCTGACACATTGGCATTGTTCTACTTTGCTTAATTCATGAAGAATACAGAAGGAAATTGGCAAGTTTCTATATTGTGCTACTAATCTTTACACTATATAATTTTCATACAGATGCTATTGATATTTTCTAATCAACTGAGAGTAATTAAAATCAATACTTATACAAGCATTAATAATACTCACCTAAAACGAGGCAAGACATGAAGATTTTTTCAACTTTCTGCTCCTCAGTTTTTGACCCAGCAGTCTACCTGTATAAAAGACAAAACCATAAGAACAGGTACTATACATAGTTTCAAAACATGTGCAAGCCTTACAAGTATTTCTGTTGTAATACCACATACCACAATGACCTAAATATCTTAGTGGGAGGCCTCATCCTTAGTTTTTATTTCCCTGAACAAATGGAGACTCAGGGAGACCACTCGATACAAATCTTTTTAAAGGGAACTATTAATAACATAATTACAAATATTTTCAAACCAAGTACTAAATCAGATTAGAAACAGTGGTCTTATGCTGTTATAACACATTTATCCTAGAAATAGGTGATAAAAACTTATCCAACAAATACATGCATAGGCAATGGAATGTACTTCAGTTCAAAGTTTAAGATTATGTTGGATCATATAACATTCTGTAATGCATCCATCTACTGGAAGCATATAGTGGGGTATGTGCCACTCCATTCACATGGCATCATCATTCCCCAATCCAGCCTCCGCGCAGCCAAACATTCCCATTTCAGTTAACTTGCTCTAGCCATGGTATCTGTAAGGTATTCCCTCATCTTCTCTCCAAACAGGGTTTCTCATGTGGTGATAACCTTCTCAGAAGGGTCAACATCAGGGAAGTGTGCCACATGCCAGCAAAACTGCCATATATATTCACAACTTTTAATGACAGCCTCACAGATCACTTGCTTGATGATAGTCATATAAATGGTAACTCATAATTCTCTGCAAGAACTCAGTCACCCCTGTACCAAGCCAGTGAGCTCTATACCCGTCCACACCAGATACTAGTTGCTCATCACAGAAATGGAGCACAATCTCTTCTGGACTTAGTAAGCAAGCAGGTTTATCATTTGCATTGAAACAACCTTTAACATTCTCAATGATTCCCCATACCTCTCCTTATCCCACCTCAAGAAAGCTCTTGTCTGTTGGTTCAAGTCTCCAGGCATTCCAACAGCACAACTGAACTCTATATTCTAAACTACTTCAACTTTGGACACTCAGATACCTTCCTAGGCAGCTTTCAGTTTTATGGAGGAAGATTTTGATGTTCTTCAGGGTCCTTAATGGTGCCAAACACTATGAACCAATTTGAGACTACTGTATACTCCTGAGTATCTGCATCATCCCTCAGGTTCCCCATATAAAATCTTGGTGGATTACAGCTCAGGTTTCTCCTGGACTTGCCATACAGTTCATGTTTATGATGGTCTTGTAAGATGGAAAATGGAGCAACTCCCTGCTGCCCATCTTTAAACATCATCAACTCCCTCATCTCCACCTCAAGGTACAACTCTGAGAGACTGATACTTGGTCTACCCATAGGGCCCAAGATCTCTTAACAACTTCAAATTCATTTCCTCCACCTTTTCACGCCGAGAACTGAGAAACCAACAACTGCTCTCCTACAACTGCAATTTAGTGACACAAAAAGTCCCACACTAACATAACAAACATCAGTCCAAAGTATCTTCCTAAAGATCTATGAAAAACCACAAGGACCACGATAGAGATGCAGGTTTCCTGTTAGTGAAACTCACGGCATCAATTATTACTAACCCTTAATTCTAAGATTAATCCAAAAGAATTCAACACTTCAGTAATCCCTGTGGCTCTGTAGGATCTTCCAAATACAAGGATGCAATTTCTTTTTATATACCTACAGCATTGCTATAACTAGCCCACCAGCATCATTTTCATCTCTGAAAATAGGAACCAGCAATCCTCAACCATTTGGACTTGGCAAAGTTATACCAATTAATTATCTTGTTTATCTGTTTGAGTTTCATTCTTTTCTGCATTTAATCTAGTTATCAACTGCCAGTGTAATCCATTGTTGTGGGAGAACCACAAAAATGTTGATAAATGCAGACAATGTCCTGATATTATAAGGTGATATGCTATTATTATGCAAACTTACAGGAAGCTCTACATGTAACTTCAATCTGCATCAAAACAAACTGCATTATATTCTTTAAAATATGTGACAATAACCAAAATCAATTACTTTGAAGTGTATTCAATAACCATTTTAAAAACTGGTAGCAAATCTAGATTTAAGAAAGAAATGGAACTGGTTTACCAACAGAGTGGTGAACAAATAAAACTGACTTAGTAACCATATAGTGAGCACTGAAACAATGGGTTGTTTTAGAGATCAGATAACTTTATAGATAGGGATGATATGTGGTAATGGACATGGAACTGCCCAGTGTAGGCTTTATGGTCTCTTGCAGTCTGCTTCATTCTTATGTGTGTAGAAATAAATATGACCATAAAATAAAGGTATTAGTTTAAGACGGGGGTCGGCAACCCGCGGCTCTAGAGCCGCATGCGGCTCTTTAGCGCTGCCCTAGTGGCTCCCTGGAGCTTTTTCAAAAATGTTTGAAAATGGAAAAAGATGGGGGAGGGAAATATATTTTTTGTTTTAATATGGTTTCTGTAGGAGGACAAACATGACACAAACATTCTTAACGTTTTCCAATGCTGTAAAAATGTGTAGAATAAATATTAAATTTCAACATTTCTGTCAATGAAGATTTGCGTCATAGCCTGCGACATGTAGTGAACAACACATTTCATTTAGCTTTAATATTGATACATACAGCATGTGTTGCCTTCATTATAAGGCTTATATAAGGCTTTTAATTTTTTGCGGCTCCAGACATATTTGTTTTTTGTTTTTTTGGTCCAATATGGCTCTTTCAACATTTTGGGTTGCCGATCCCTGGTTTAAGACCTCAGCTCCTGTATGATTATATATCCTATGAAAAAAAGAAAAAGAAAGAAAGAAAAAAATATATATATATATATATATATATGTATGTATATATATATATATATATATATATATATATATATATATATATATATATATATATATATATATATATATATATATATATATATATATATATATATATGACAGAGCCTCCTCCCACTACCTTGGTGCCACTACTTGAAGGCACAGCCCTTTGGTACCTCAAAATCACAATAATAAGCAAACTAATATGTGAAACTTAAAGCTTCCAATGTTCCCAAACACCTTGCCATGTGTGTAATGGGATTATCACTATGGGTATTAACAAAGAACAAACCTGTTCCTTCATGCTGCACTTACTTCCTGGTACATGCTCTAGTTCCCACACTTGTGTGCATCTGCTCTCAACCCCCTGGGAACAGACAATTGTGACTGCACTTTAGGATAAACGGTTATGATCTAACTGACTGCATCACAATATCCATACATACAACATTAATCTATTTTTGTCATAAATCATGAAAAATAATTTACTATAAGTACAAAAATCATTTCTCAATTGTACACGTCTACAACTCAAAACAGGGCATTTACTATTAACTACATTGGTTCATGTTGGTAATTATTATCGATTTTGTTTAAATTTTTTGTCAGACAATTCTATTTCACCGAGAAATGGATCCAGACTTGTCAATTAATCAAGAACACCTCAATATAACATTCTAATCAATCAATCTATTGCCTTAAGTTTTCTCATACAATAAAAAACTACACCAGCAGCACACTACTCAAAACATCTACAACAATCTACTACCTACACCTTGTAACAAAGCCATCCAAAAACACACACACGTAGATCACAATACAACCACTGTAAAACCAATCCCCAAACTCCACTTAACTCCCCTAAACATCAACCCAACAAAAATCCAGACCACACTAGCATGACTGTGATTGGGTCACCACCCAGTTGAAATAGAATCAACACTGAACAGGCATGGCCACAGAACCAAATAGCCCTAGATGCAATCACCACAAAGAAGCCACTTAACGCCCCATCCAACACTGCCCTATTTTAGCCCTGCCCAAAGAACAAACACAACATCTCTTCCTATAGTGATCTGTGGGTCAATCTGGTGTTTGTTGCCAGTTACCCATAACCTGTGGGTCTCCTACAAGAAGAACCTGTGGCAGTGGATTGACTCGTCTCTTGCAGGAGATCCATGGCCAAAAGGAAACAAGTTCAATCCACTTAGTCTGCCATAGATCACTCACTGAGGAGATCTTCAGTGATCAGAGTAAGATAAGAAGTGTGTATCTTTGTGGTGATTGCGTTTTAGGCACTTGGTGTCTGATGACAGACCAACTCTGCTGGATAATGACCTGATCATTGGTGTGCTAATGTTACTAAAGTCCAATATCAGCAAGACCAATCTGTAATTCATCACTTCACTGTAAAAAAGAAGAAGAAGAAGAAGAAAAAGAAGAAACACTTCCAGAATTTAACTTTAAATTCACATTAGCCTGCAGCAGTCTTTAGACCTTTTTATTTTCTCTGGGAAGAAATGTTGGCCCGTTTTCAGTGTTTCCTTAGTGTTGATCCATTACTATGTAACTTACTTTCATAAGTAATAGAAATCCTAAATCAGTAGCAACACCACCAGCAGTCAATGATTGTCAGATCTCCTTATACAGATACCACGTTGGCCAAGGACAGATGCTTATAACTTCCCTGTTTCCTCTTTTATAAACTGGGAATATATTGGCATTTTCCCCAAATATAATAATAATAATAATAATAATAATAATAATTATATTTACAATAATGATAAATAATCATAATATTCACAGTAATAACAACAGCAATAATAACAATAGCAATATTTATGGCAATTTTTGCTTCTAGCTAAACCAACTGAAAACCCGCAGCCCCAAAGTAACGTGATGGTCCTCAGGCCCTTCCGTTGATCTTTCTGGGAAGAAACATTCGACTGATCTCTGTTTTGCATTAATGTGGGACTGTTTCTGTATTCACCATGGTCTTGGATCACATGTTGGACTCGTGATCGACAGTTATTAACCTCCCAGATGAGAGCTCGTTCGACCTATCTATGGGTAATACTGTGACCTTACACGCACACACACACACCTAACTCCCCGCCCACGAGAGTTGGAGTAACACCCCGCAGCGCAGCGATACTGAAATTATTTCAGCCCTGAGCGGGAGTCGAACCCGGACGGCCGTAATGGCAGGCGAGAACTCAAACAACAGGGCCACGAGGTATGCGTGCGTGCGTGCGTGTGTGTGTGTAAGCACTCGCGCATGCACACGCGCTTGGGCATGTACGTGTATGCGCAGGTGCGTGTGTGTACGTATGTGCAGGTGCATGCATGCGTGTATGCGTGTGTTTGTGTGTTTGTTGTATGCACATGAGCGTGGGCATATTCGTGTTTGCGCTCGTATACGCATATGCGCGCGTTCGTGTGTGATTCACCACGTTCTTAGATCACGTGTTGAACTCGTGATCGACAGCTATTTCCCTCCCAGAAGAGAGCTCAGAGCTCATATATGACCGATCTATGGGTGGCGCTCTGACCTTACACGCACGCACACACCCCAAGTCCCCGCCCACGAGAATTGGAGAAACCTCGCAGCGCAGCGATACTGAAATTATTTCATCCCTGGGCGGGATTCGAACCCGGACCGCCGTAGTGGCAGCCGGGAACTCTACCAATTGCGCAAGGAGCATATGCTTGCATTTACAGAATTGTAATATACAGACCTACGCTGTACCTTCAGTCTCTGCCTTCATGGACAACACTTAGCTTAATTATAAATTAATTCACTTATCTACCAACTTGTCTATTTATTTAACTAATTCACCGTCCTCTTCCACAAAACAAGGCACCTGTGCAGAAAGCTGCTTATACAAGTGTGCGTATGCATGTGCGCATGCGCGTGCTTTGGTGATCTGGCATGCCTACTTCGATGAGCAGCTGCGCATGCTTTCACGTAATTACCCGCGACTTAAATGGCACCTCTGTGGACCAGATGCACGCACGCATGCAGCATTCTAACGAGAAAATGGAAACTGATCTTCACTTAAAAAAAAAAAAAAAAAAAAAAAAAAACTCCACCGTGCTTCGGCCTCCAAGGACAGAAGCGCTGGTTACAGTGGAACAACGTCAAATCAGCAAGTGAATAAACAAACAAATAAGCAAATGAATAAAATTCCAGTGCCTACTTCTCTCCACTCTTACCATCTCGCATGCTCTCGCTCTCTCTCTCTCTCCTCTCTCACTTCAGGTTCACACCTGCTCGTACGCTCTTCTCTAAAATCTTCAATCATCACCTTCTCCACTCTACCTACAGTATACTCTCCCTACTTCCACCCTACCCCACCTCTCTCTCAATATGAAGAGGAAGAAGAAGAAGAAGGAGAAGAGGAGGAGAAAAGAAGATGAAAAGAAGAGGAAGAAGAAGGGGAAGAAGAAGGGGAAAGGGAAGAAGAAGAAGGGGAAGAAGAATAAGAAGAAAAAGAAGAAGAAGGGGAAGAAGAAGAAGAAGGGGGAGAAGAAGATGAAGAAGAAGAAGGGGATGAAGAAGAGGAAGACGAATAATAATAATAATAATAATAATAATAAGAAGAAGAAGGGGAAGAAGAAGAAAAGAAGAAGAAGAAGAAGAAGAAGAAGGGGAAGAAGAAGTAGTTGAAGAAGAAGAAGGGGAAGAAGTAGAAGAAGAAGAGGAAGAAGATGGGAAGAAGATGAAGAAGAGGAAGAAGATGGGGAAGAAGATGAGGAAGAAGACGACGACGACGAAGAAGGGAAGGAAGAAGATGAAGAAGAAGAAGAAGAGGAAGGGGGAGAAGAAGGGGAGGAAGACGAAGAAAAAAATAATAATAAAAAGAAGAAGGGAAAGAAGACGAAGAAGAGGAGGAAGAAGAAGGGGAAGAAGTTGAAGAAGGGAAGAACAAGAAGAGGAAGGAGGGGAAGAAGATGGGGATGAAGAAAAGAAGAAGAAGAAGAAGAAAGAGAAGGGGAAGAAAAAGAGAAAGAAGAAGAAGAAAGAGAAGAAGAAAGAGAAGGGGAAGAAGAAGAAGAAGATGGGGATGAAGAAAAGAAGAAGAAGAAAGAGAAGGGGAAGAAGAAGAAAAAGAAGAAAGAGGAAGGAAAGAGGAAGGGAAGAAGAAAAAGAAGACAAAAAGGGGAAGAAAAAGCAAAAGAAGAAGAAAGAGAAGGAGGGGAAGAAAAAGAAGGAGAAGAAGGAGAAGGGGAAGAAGGGGAAGAAGGGGAAGAAGAGGAAGAAGAAGAAGAAGAAGAAGAAGAAGAAGATGAAGAAGAGGAAGAAGGTGAAGAAGATGAAGATGGGGGAAGAAGAAGAAAAAGAAGAAGAAGAAGAAGAAGGGGGGAAGAAGAAGAAGAAGAAGAAGAAGGGGAAGAAGATGGG
This sequence comes from Oratosquilla oratoria, assembly GCF_046742065.1. Lineage (NCBI taxonomy): Eukaryota > Metazoa > Arthropoda > Malacostraca > Stomatopoda > Squillidae > Oratosquilla > Oratosquilla oratoria. The sequence goes on from NC_134802.1 coordinate 22,901,160, forward strand.
GGAAGATGATGAAGATGGGGGAAGAAGAAGAAGGAGGGGAAGAAGCCGACGACGACGACGACGACGAAGAAGAAGAAGAAGAAAAAGAGAAAGAGGAAGGGAAGAAGAAGAAAAAGAAGACAAAAAGGGGAAGAAGAAAAAGAAGAAGAAAGAGAAGGAGGGGAAGAAAAAGAAGAAGAAAGAGAAGGAGGGGAAGAAAAAGAAGAAGAAGAAGAAGGGGAAGAGGAAGAAGTAGAAGATGGGGAAGAGGAAGAAGTAGAAGATGGGGAAGAAGATGAAGAAGATGAAGATGGGGGAAGAAGGAAAAGAAGAAGAAGAAGAAGAAGAAGAAGAAGAAGGGGAAGAAGAAAAAGAAGAGAAAAGAAGAAGGGGGGAAGAAGAAGAAGAAGGGGAAGAAGATGGGGGAAGAAGAAGAAGAAGAAGGAGGGGAAGAAGCCGCCGCCGCCGCCGCCGCCGACGACGACGAAGAAGAAGAGGAAGAAGAAGAAGAAGAAGAAGAAGAAGGGGAAGAAGAAGACGAAGAAGGGGGAGAAGACAGGGAAGAAGAAGACGACGAAGAAGGGGAAGAAGACGAAGAAGAAGAAGGGGGAGAAGACGGGGAAGAAGACGACGACGAAGAAGGGGAAGAAGAAGGGGAAGAAGAAGAAGAGGAAGAAGAGGAAGGAGAAGAAGAAGAAGAAGGGGAAGAAGAAGAACCGCTTGTTTGCACGTACACACGGTCTTGAATCATGTGCTAGACCTGTGATCGGCAATCCATTACACTCCCGGTTTATAGCTCAGAACATAGACACTGCTATGACTCCTTGCATAAGAGACAGTGACGGCTTGCATTTTGTGTTACGACGCAATGATCAGGGAACGAACTCGGTTTTGTAGAGCGCGTATTTCTAATTACTTAATTATTTATCTATTTACTCATTTACTTATTCATTTTTGGGAGCGCGTATGTATAACGGAACTTTACAGAAAAACAGTCAGGGTCCCATCTGTCTTTCCATTGGTCAACTTAGCTTTGAACTAATTCTATTTTCTATACTATTTCTTCATATTATATATATATATATACATATATATACACATATATATATACACACACACATATATATATATATATATATACACATATACATATATGATTAAACTTTGCAGCAGCTTCTGCATTCACGAGTTTCTTGCTGACATGTTCAACTTTTCTAATACTTGAACGTTGAATATCGTTGAGTTGTCTTATTATGTGTCCAAACTTCATTTGGAATGAATGTAAAGACAATACTAACTTCTTAATTTTACTAGTAGAGCTTTCGCCTAACTTTAGGCATCTTCAGTACAAATTGAATACAAATAGTAAAGGTGACAATATATACAAAGAACATATGGAACATTAGGAGAGACGGGAAATCGGACAGTCACTAGGAGAGACGGGAAATCGGACAGTCACTCAGGAGACAGGATCTGATGTTCCTCCCACTGGGTCAACGGTGAACCCATGCCTGTGATCTATATACTTAGAAGTAGGAATGATAAATTGGTCGGGATTTTGTTTGTTCATGGTGGGGTTTTGTCTTTTAATGTGAAGTGCTTCTAAGATGAGAAGGCGTCTGTAGTTTGATTCCTTTTGTAGAATGATGGTTCCTTCTTCCAGATCCTTCCTTGTGACTGGGGATTGATGTGTGTCAATGTGATGTTGTTTTATGGCTCCATTAGAGAGGTGAAGGGTGAGGCGTCTTGATAGTTTTGTTGTAGTCGACCCTATGTACTTTTCATTAAGGGTTTCACAGTTCCCTTTTTTACATGTCCGCGCGCGTTTACCTAATCATACTAAACAGGAAGGGACTAACATTCGTGGGGGTCATATCTCTTCCTCTCCGTTTGATCATATCTGGATACAACTTCATGTATAGTTTCAACTTGATCTCTATCTCTTTATTCTCAAACTATCATACCTAGATTCAAGTTCTTATATTGCTCCAGCTTGGGTTATATAGTGTTCTAAGCTATTCCAAGTAGTGTGATTCACCATGGTCTTGGATCACGTGTTGCACTCGTAATCGTCAGCTATTTCCCTCCCAGAAGAGAGCTCAAAGCTCATATATGACCGATCTATGGGTAAAGCTGTGACCTTACACACACACACCCAACTCCCCGCCCACGAGTTGGAGTAACGACTCGCAGCACAGCGATACTGAAATTATTTCAGTCCTGGGCGGGATTCGAACACGGACTTCCGTAGTGGCAACCGGGAACTCCAACCACTGCGCCACGAGATGTGTGTGTGTGTGTGTGTGTGTGTGTGTGTGTGTGTGTGCGTGCGCGCGCACGCAGTCTGAGGTTTCTACATTAAATAACTGTACAGACACCTTCGTACGTGCTGCTCCCCATGTCAACACCTCGCCTGTCCTCATTTGCCCGAGTTTAATCCCATCGCCATGAACCCCTTCCGTGCCGAGTGGCACTTTTCCTAACACTCAGTCTGTCGTCAGACGATTTCTATTCCACCTCCTTCAGTAGAAACGGAGTTACCACCTCGGTTGACTTCTTCCGTAGCAGGTGACCTATTTCCTATTAGGACTGCAGCCATGTAATTCTATTCATCTTCGGTAGTGAGAGGTGTTGTGTGCGTCACTGTAAGAGAAGGTTCCCTGATGTACATATTTATGTATTTATGGAGTAATCAATATTGAATTTTTATCTTATCGCAATGGCCAGGCTAATTGGAAACGTCGCCTTCCTGGAATCCTGGGTGAGGTTAACCCGGTATATTGAGAGAGAGAGAGAGAGAGAGAGAGAGAGAGAGAGAGAGAGAGAGAGAGAGAGAGAGAGAGAGAGAGAGAAAGAGAGAGAGAGAGAGGAGGGGAGGGAGGGAGGGAGGGAGGGAGGGAGGGAGGGGAGACAGAGAGGGAGGTGGGAGACAGAGGGAGACAGAGACAGAGAAAGAGAGAGAGAGAGAGAGAGAGGTGGGAGACAGAGACAGAGACAGAGAGAGAGACAGAGAGAGAAAGAGGATTCTCCCAAAGCAATAAGACACGTATATTCTGTACCTGCCAGCTTATCTTTCCCCACAAATGATGGGTAGCCTATTGCATTCAAGTATCAAGAAAGCTTCCGATGCTTCCTGATGGCCATCACTGCTACACGATTTAAACCAACTCTGCAAAGCTTCCTGCAGCCAAAGGTAAAATAAGTCTAAAACCATAAACATGTAGCTAATGGGGTTACTCTCTCCCTGACACTTCGTAAATATAACAAACACTTTAATAAAATAATCACAAACTAAAAAAAAAAGTCAATGAAACAAATATACAAGAAGCTGGTACATGGTACTGTTATACAATGTATATGGAGGTGGCGAGGACCAGGTACTAGGTACTGGTACCCTCAGGTGCGAGCGATATCGAAATCAACGCCCCATAGCACTGCACTGCACTGCACTACACACACACACACGTACAAACATACAAATATGTTCTGTCCAAGTTTACAACAAAATATCAATTTATACTAAATTTCCCCTATTTCTGACGACAACATAATGGACTTGCTCATATTATTTCAAAGTTCCCCCAAAAAAGTCTTCCGATCCAATCAATTGTTATGTTCAGGTGCGACTGCCCCGAGTCAGGAACAGCAGGTACGACAGACGGGTCTGCGTCTGGTGCCAGCTGTACCCTCGGGGCATCCCACGGAACTCCACCGACTGTTGCTACCCACGGAGTGCCTATGGTTATGTAGGCAAGTTCCTGTTTGATGAGGGATCATTTCAGGCTCTAACTGACTATTTATGAAGGGTTTGTCTACGTGGATATAGATGACTCCTACTCTTCTCTGCCGCCCTTCACACACATACGCACACACGCATATTATATATATATATATATATATATATATATATATATATATATACATACACACACACACACACATGTATCACAAAATATTTGTTTCTGATCAGGTGAGAGTTGCCATGCATGCATTCTGGTGTTGTGTCGCAGAATTGCCCCGTCCCGTTAGCGTGTCGTTATTCTTTTAGACAAGGTTGTGAAACCTAATTCATATATCGGGCGTTTAATCGACTGCAATCAGCAGTTTTGCCGAAATAATAAACACAAGAGGCTATAGCTGTCTCTCGTGACGACGTTATCATTCTTTATTCTATATATTCGTTTACTTTTATACTATACGAGCTTCACCTTGGTGCCAAGGTCTGTAAGGAGTTAATTGGGCTTTTTGTCCTGTGTTCACAGATGACACGACACCTGCAGCGCGCGCGCACACACACACACGGAAGAAATACTACAAATTGTTAAAAAAATCTTGAATAATATTTGTAAATGGTGAAAAGCGTGGAAAACTAATTTCGATGCTAATGCCTGGAAATGACATAGATGACTTGAGCAATGAATTTCTAAAACTACAAGAAAAAGGGAGAAGCAATGGGAGTATTGGTCACATACTTTGTCAACCGATAACAATAATAAATTATTTGGTAAACCAGATAAACTAATAAAGAACATGAAGACTGGAGACTATATATATATATATATAGCGTAGTTGGTTAGTTACTACGGCATTTGTCATGCGATTGCCGAGTTCGAGTCCTCGGCAGTGCCACATTTCAATTTCAACATATGGCCCCATTGGGTCTCCCGATGTTGATGGCTTAGAATTAAAATGTATTGTGGTTGTTAATATGTGTATGTATGTATGTATATATATATATATATATAGTATATATATATATATATATGTGTATATATATATGTATATATATATATATATATATATATATATATATATATATATATATATATATATATATATATATATATATGAGTGAAGATCTAAAGTTTGGGATCCACGTTGAAGGGAGACCCGTAAACACCAAACTCAAAGTAGGATCTCTATTTACTTGTCAGTTTATTATTATTTACTATTTACCTGTTTGTTTATCATTTAACTATACCTAGGTATTATTTATTTCATTTATTATTATTTACATTATTATCTTTTTCTTTATCTTTTTTTATCATTTATACATATATTTTTTCGCATCCGACCTAGTTATGGACCAAAAGGTCTCCTGTCGGGATGCTCCGTCTTTATACTCCTTTGCCGTCGCGGTACTAGTTCTAGGACCGTCCTCAGGGGTGTGATGGGGTACAGTGTTCAAAGATTCAATTTATTGGCCGCTGCTGGATCTGGAAGAGGTAGCCAGTGCAGCCAGGGCTGCCTGAGGTCCCCTTAACCGTTCCGTGTCAACGAATATCACGTATGACATAACACAGACATCTGCTCACAATCGTCCTCACACAAATCTTAAACTCACAATGACATTAAACTGCTACAAAATGAACTCGGATGCACACACACGTACGATCAATGGGAACCAATCATTTCCCATTCACGTACACTCATAAAATCGTGTATATAAGGTTGATATTTTAAGTGTACGTGAATGCGACATGATTGATTCTCTTTGGTCGTACGTGTGTGTATAATCCGAGTTCATTCTGTAGGAGTTTAATGTCATCATACCCCCGAGGACGGTCCTAGGACTAGGACGGAAACGTCTGGCAATAAACATTCCACTTTGAGTCTGGTGTTTACGCTTTTCCCTTCAATATGTATATGTGTGTATATATACAGTATGTGTATATATATATATATATATATATATATATTATATATATATATATACATATATATATCATATACTCTGATGCGTCCCTGATTGGAATATGCAGTAATTGTGGTCCTCACACAAAAACTAAGTACATAAGCAAGATCAAGAAAACACAAAGGACAACAACAAAAAACGCCCTTCCCCCAAGCCAAGTACACAGACCGTATAAGGAATGATTAGAAAAAAATGGATTTCCATCAGTAGGAAAAAAATGTGGCATCATGACTGATTTGCTCATAAAAATGAAAGAAGTGGACAAATCAAAGAGGGAACATTTTTCTATTTGTGGCGGAAATGGAAAAAACCACGAAAAGAAATTGGACAATGAATTGCATAAACTATATCAAGAAACATAGCTTTACATACAAGCGCACCAATTTGTAGATTTTACTACAAAATAAGCAAATAAAATATAACTGAATTAACCAACTCTGACATAGAGAAACAAAAGACGGGACCCTGCGTGTGAAACTTTTCTTGTAAATCGTGACTAGCTATCTAAACACTACACAGAACACATATCCATCCTTTCCTGGCTGAAGTACCTCAACCACATGGAAAACCCCATATACATAATAATCAAGGATTGAAGATTATTAGTGTTTCAACCAAACGCGTGGCGGATTGGTTTCCACCGTACCTCTTCAATACGAACCCGCGTTCGATACCTATAACTACCCTGACTTCTAATCGCCCCGGAACACCTAGCACACAGGGCAAAGGTGGGGCCCAAGGTCGTCGCTAAACGTCTCTTGATGTTCACTCCTCGTCCCACACGGTCGTTCGTTTTGTCTGTCTGTCTGTCTGTCTCTAGTTCCTTCTTGCTTGGATACTGGTTGTCGGGACAAGTTTTGGTCTTTTTTTTTCTTCTACTTCAGCCAGCCATAGAGTCTGTCCCGACCACAGAGGGCTCCGTTAACCATAGTTTCACAAGTTTCACTTCCTGGTTGTGTAAGCAATGTGAAGTAGTGTGTATGTGCCTGTGTGTGTGTGTGCGTGTGTATGTACGTGTACACATAATGTGTACGTGCGCAAGTGGTTTTTGTACACATGTAGTCTCTGCCAAGGTTCCTTAAACCTTGGTCGACGTGTGCGAGCGCAGTGTGTGTGTCTGTGAGCGTGTGTCTGTCTGTGTCTGTGTCTGCATCTATGTTTGCGTCTGTCTGTGTCAGCATCTGTGTTTGCGTCTGTATGTGTGTGTGTATGTATGTGTGTGTGTATGTATGTGTGTGTGTGTGTGTGTGTGTGCGCGTTTTATTCCAAGAGCTGATTATCTGATAAATTGTTTACAGGCATGTTTAAATACTTGTCTTTAATGTGTTCCCATTTGTGTGTGTGTTTACCTAATTGTAATATACAGGAAGGGAACTACATTCTTGGTGTCCTACTTCCCTTTTTCCAACTTAAATACCTAGTTTGTGTGTGTTTGTGTATGCGTGTATGTTTCACCATAGTCTTGGACCATGTACCTGACTCGTGATCGACATTTAAGCTTCCAGATGAGAGTCCAAATTTTGGTGTTCGAGGTGTGTGTGTGTGTGTGTGTGTGTGTGTGTGTGTGTGTGTGTGTGTGTGTGTGTGTGTGTGTGCAGACTGAAAGGTATGAATTGTGTACCGCGGCGGGATTTTTTTGTTTTTCCGTTGCCCTGAGCTTTTTGTGTACACAGTTGTGTTCTCCACTCCAGTATCGTAGTGTACACTTTGTTCTGTACACTAAAATGCCTGTGCGCGTGCATGTGTGTGTGTATGATACATGTGCGTGCTGTATGTGCGCGCATGTGTTCTTATATATATATATATATATATATATATATATATATAATATATATATATATATGCATGCATGCGCGCGATTTGTAATCAACTAATTTCAACGCATCGCCTCAGAACTTAATAAACCTCGACTGCTAACAAAATAAAACATTTACACTAAAACTTTACCTTCATTAACGCTTATTACTTAACTTTTAACTTAAACCCCTTGATCTCAAAGAAGCAGTTTACCAGGGGTGTTATTTCATGAAAACCAGATCTGTATCGGGTTAGCTATTTTAATATATTATTATTGCTAACCCTACCATCCCTATATGACGTGTTATTTTTTTTATTTGGCTGTCGCCTAGCGATTATAATCAACCAAATTTCCCCCACCCACTCAGAATCAATTGGGTAAAACTGTCAAACTAATGCCAATTCGAGACGATTCTGTTATATGAGCCTCTATTAACTACGGTGCTAACATGCATAAATCCGTTATATATTCTGGTTGCATGATCTAAACAAGTCGACCAAATTAAAACAGTGTCTGTTTTTAAAAACAAATTTATCTACCTCCAGTTCGGAAAACCGTTGCTGTTTTGGTATTCCTACGACTCGATATGATATCATTTTAAAGCTGGTAGACCCGAAAGTCTGCACATGTCACTCCGAAGCCAGAGTCAGGGTCGACACATTCGGACACGCGAAATGAGGCGTCGCTAGTAAATATCCACGCTCTACATTTAGATAAATTCATCAACAGCGAATTTAATTTTGCCTTTCATACAAATTTATTTTCTGTCATTTGTGTAAGTGTTAGCCTTCTGGAAAGCACTGGAACATATTTAAAATGTTTAGGATTATCTTCTAGATTACGCTATTTTCATTCTACATTAAACAAACAACGATTAATGCGACTTGGCTACTTTTACTGTGCATTAGAACAAATTTGAGGCGTTTAGAACCTGGCTCAGCTTACGTGTAGTAAATGAAATTTGGAAAATGTGTGAAATGTGTATAATCTGTTCTCAATTTTTTTTTCTGACGTTATACAATGACTCCCGTTTGTGACATGATAGGTGGATTATACGTATCTGTGACCGCTAGCTAGCCTTAAACATATGTAAATCAATAAAGAAGTGACTCTCGTTCTGAAAAATATTCCAACCAACCTCTTTCCACCTGTCTCTTTCGATATGGAGACATATCTTCAAAAGATGCTCATGGCTGAAAAGTCCCTCAGATTCTATCGAGGTCCGTCGGAGTCTATCGGGTGCCTGATCTTCCAGAGAGTTCGATATTTTTTCTTTTCAAACACACACATACAGGGGAGAGAGAGATCATATAGACTGGATTTTGCATGCAAGGTTGGTGCACGGGATGGGGGTGGGGGGGACACACACAAGCCTACCCAGCGGTGCGTGGGTGTCCCCCCCCCTCTCCCTCAAGAAGAAAATCAGTTTGCATGCACCCCCTGCAACTTATCTCTTGTCTTTTGCTAGTCTCCCTACGCCCCATCTTCCTGGCGGCAGCGTTAGCGAGGAGAAGGAGGAAGCTGAAGAGGTGGCCGAGGATAAAGATATGTGGATGACGAAAATAACGACGAGGACAATGAGGACGAAGACGAAAAGGGGAAAGGAGGATAAAGATAAGGCTGACGAGGAGAATGGCAAAGCCAAGTCGGATGAAGACGAAATGGGGGAAAGGAGGACAAGGTCGAGGACGTGTCGTCGTCGTCTTCGTCGATGTCATCGTCAGAAGACGAGGAGGAAGAGGAGGCAACCTGCCGCCAAATGTAAGCAACCCACTTGGCAAAGAGTCTTGGGTTTCAGGAAGTGGGTTAGCCAGCCCCACTTAACCTGCTTCCCACCTCAGGGGGTGAGGGGAGGAGGGAGGGGTAAGGGAGACTTGGAAGGAATTCGGGAGTTTTAAAGATGAGCTCCTAAGCCGGCTCGCAAAGGTCAAGTTTCTTTTCAAAGTTACTGCTGACCTCCCCTTCTCTCTCCCTCACACCCTCCTCCTCCTCACTCTCCCACCCACCAACAAGGTAGTCAATTCACAAATTTGCCTTTTTTTTTTTTTTTTAGACAAAAACAAATTTCCTTTATCCCCCCTCTCGCTCTCCACAGTACAGTTTTACTGTTAATTTTGTATAAAATTGCAACCAAAAGTCATGCACAGCCCTACAGTTTCACTGAAAATATATATTTTGTATATTTTTCCTCGACACTGTTTACAGTATTGCATTGCCATGGCAACCCCTCAATAGCGAAGGGATTAGAGTTGGAAGGATGTTTCGGTTTGTATATATGCATTTTGTTGTCTGTGGGGTCCAATGACAGGGCCTACTAGTGGTAGTCCTGTATAATGGTCATCATTTGGTCCTGTATAATGGACATCATTTGGTCCTGTATAATTGACATCATTTGGTCCTGTATAATGGACATTATTTGGTCCTGTATAATGGACATCATTTGGTACTTTATAATGGACATCAGAAAGAACCATCTCCCTGTGGGAATGGCATTGTCTCCAGACTGAGCCCAAGCTCTCTTTCCCTTACAACATTAAATAGACTAGTGTGTCTGACATACAATTCCATATAAGAAATCTAACTACAGTAATGATTTATACTTTTCATTGATGTCAAGAAAAATTACCCTAAAATGAATAAATAAACAAAATAAAAATAACTACATAAATGAATAAATCATATAACAATAATAATAATCACTATAATATATAAGGCCCCTTGTTGGTTTGTTGTGAACTTACAACTGTGCATCCATGTGCTCAAGTCTGCATGCGTGCCTGTCACAGTGACTACTAAATTGACTCTTTCAACTTAACAATGTGATTTATGGATTTTGTCTGTGCATGACATGCAATTTCATTCAACTTAAGTAGGCTGCTTTAACTGTAATGCAAGTGTTCTTCAAATTATGCTTCAATAACCCCTGGGGGGGGAGGAGAGGTGAAAATAAAATAAAAGAGAGAATGAAGAAGAAAAAGTGTGTGTGTGGGGGGGGTGATTGAATCCTTTGATCAAGACCCTAATATGCACACATTTGTTTCAAATGGCCTCTGCTTAGCAAGAACAAAACCTATGAAGCCTATCATTATACTGAAGGAAATAAGTCTTCTATTCAAAGGAAATGTCAATCTTTGACACATACACATAAGATAAATGGGATTTCAACATAAAACTGTGCTACTTGTCATATAATATAAATCGACTTCAGTGCTTGATCTTCACACACCCCATCTGATCAGTCATTACCCACAAAACATAGATTAAAATCTTCACCACTTTTCACACATGTGACTGGATTATATAGAACTACCTTTTTTTATATGTACAAGGAACAATCCATGTACATGGATGGGGTGGTCATGGATGGGGTGGTGCGAGAGGTGAATGCTAGGGTAGTGGGTCAGGGATTGGAGATGGTTAAAGAAAATGGAGAAAAGTGGGAGGTGAGCCAGCTGTTGTTTGCGGACGACACTGCGCTTGTGGCAGGGTCGGAGGAGGGATTGAGGAAGCTGGTGGCAGAGTTTGGGAGAGTATGTGATAGAAGAAAGCTAAAGATAAATGTGGGTAAAAGTAAGGTGATGAGATGTACAAGGGGTGAAAGTGGCAGTAGACTGGAAGTGAACATTAAGGGAGAGCGACTGGAGGAAGTGGATAGTTTTAGATACTTGGGTGCAAGTGTAGCAGGAAAAGGTGGAGTAAAGGTGGAGGTAGAATGTAGATTGAGAGAAGCGAGTAAATGCCTTGGTGGATTAAAGAGTGTAATGAGGAATAGACATTTAGGAATGGATGCAAAGAGGAGACTGTATGAAGGAGTGATTGTGCCAACAGCACTGTATGGGGCAGAAACGTGGAACATAAGAGAAGAAGAGAGAAGGAGTTTGAATGTGTTTGAGATGAGGTGTCTGAGAAGTATGGTGGGGGTTACTAGGCTGGATAGAGTGAGAAATGAGGAGGTGAGGAGAACAGGGGTGAAAAAGGAGCTGGGAGATAGGGTTGATGAAAGAATATTAGGATGGTTTGGACACATGGAAAGAATGAGTGAAGAAAGACTAGTAAAAGAGGTATGGAAGGCAGATGTGGAGGGAGTGAACATGAGGGGACGTCCTAGGATGAGGTGGATGGATGGGGTGAAGGGGGCTTTGGGGAAGAGGGGAATGTCTGTTGAGGAAGGAAGGGAGAGGACGGAAGACAGAGGTGAGTGGAGAATGGTTGTATATGGATGATGTTGTGATTGCATGAGGAGGAATGGGCGGGGGGTGGGGTAGTATGTGTGAGTAAATTTTGACGCAGCCCGAAGGGATTTCTCCCCGTCCTCTCCTTATATGCAAGGGGGGACGGAGAGGGGGGGTCGCCAAATAAATGAAGCGGCCTTGCTGTGGATGTGCTGTGTATTGCGACACAGCTTCTGACCCAGGGCAGTAGGCAAGATGCAGGGATGACCCGTCATCCATGAGGTTCTAAGATAAGAGGGAGGGTGGGAGGGGTGTGGAGTGTATTTAGGGATGAAATGGGTGGGAGTGTTTTTATGCCTTTCCCTTTTTGGCTACCTCCCTTGTAAGGGGGAAAAAGCCTTGGTATATGTATGTATGTATGTACAAGGAACAATAATATGTGACAATTCAAATACACAGTTTGACAAGGTATGTGAGGAAATTAGAAATGTGATCTTAAACAACAAGCAAAGAGCATTTAAGTAAAACTCCTAAGCAGCACCTTACATGACTTTGTAATAGGAAAGTACATGAACACACATGGGTTCTACAACAGTTCTTAAAGAAGAGGAGGCAAGTTTGACCAAATGACTGAAGACACTCAATGAAAAGCATTTATCTTTGGATACCCTTGAGCTACAGCATATGGTAAAAATCTATCTCCACAGGTATGGAAAAGCAACAAAAATGTCAAAGAACAACTTTCACTGCTCATATTGGACTGTAAGCTTTCTTGAGAAGCACAGGAATGAAGTTTTTCCAAAGGTTGGAAACCTTCAGACAAGTACCAGCTGAAAACATTATCAATTACAATGAGACAATCTTGTCAAATGACCCTGGCAAGAACTCACTTGTACAGTAATGACTCCAGGAAGACAACAAATTTGACAGTCCTTAACATTCATCCTTGTTGCTGGTTTGAATCCTACACTTCTCTCCAATACCCAGCAGTGACTGTTATCTACCCAAACAGTCCAAGCCCATTGGACAAGGTGATGGGTTTAGTTGCAGCTATGCACCTCACCATCCTTCAACACACTTTACTTTTGTATGGAAGACATCAACTGTATGATGCACATGAAACCGTGCACATTTATAACTCAAATGTAGATGGTCCTAAAGTTATACATTACAAGACTGTGGCTGGTTTGATGCCATAAATTCAAAGTGATTGGGAATATAAAGATACTGTAATACTGTAATTTTAAAGATACAATAATGAAAAAGATTCAAAAACTTGTCCAGCTATTCTGATATTCTAGTTATAGCTAAATGTGAGAAAAACATTATCCCTCTGTCACACTCTCAAACTAAAACATATCTTTCACTCTTCATGACAATATTTTCAGATCAATAAAATCTTGTAATTTCAAAGCTTCTTTGCCTAGAAGTTCCTTTCTGCTGGAATGGATTCCCAAAACTGAAGTCAGGACTACTTAAATAAGAAAAATAATCTTGAATAAGAATGTCAAATATGTGTTTCAAAAGTGTGACAAATACCCAACGGATAAAGATACAGTTCTATCAAGAATGCCTCATGAAAACACCACTGGTACTGGTACAAGAGCATTTGTATACAGTCTAATTCTGGTGGTGCAATCAGAAGCAAGCTGATCATATCTCCCTAATCACTTTAAGTCCCATTATTCTCTCCGATTCCCATCACTGAATGTTATTTGCTCTAATGGTCCAAGCACAAAGCAAAGGTGGCTTTGGCCACAGCAACACACCTAGCACTCCTCACCTACATCTGGAGTCTTCTAGGGGTACAAATGTTCTTAAAGTGAACAAGAACTGTGTAACCTTAGCAAGTCTCCTATCATATACAATATATGGAGGATCAACATTTACTGGTACCACTAACCCTAGAGCTAAAAATCAAATTATAAGCACCATCAGAAAAGTGTGGAAGCTAAATGGCTCACAAGTTTCAGTAAGGGTAGAGACATATGTGACAGCAACAGGCTTGGTAGTTCTGGTTCAGACAACCCAAATGAGCCTGAATACCAACCAGCACAGTCATCTCTTGCAGTAGCTTCAGTCAAAATTTAGCGGAGAAATAAAAATACAACTGGGGAATGCTCAAAATCTAGATTGAAAATACCAAGCCAAGAAGACCCATGCTCAAACAAGAGGCCAAAAAAGTACATGTTCAGGATGTCAAGCATATATAAATGTCCATTGGTGAGACAGGCTAACTTGTTCCTTATATGAAGCGTAGTGCTACATTTCATATTTTCACACATTACTATTAGTCACTATTATACAATTTGATTTACTTGTCTGGATTTGAAAACAGTATCCTTTTCTAACTGTATACTGTCCATAATACAAAACCATGCACATGCACAACTAGACATTTACATACTTTCAGGCAGAGAAGACTCCCAAAATTTGTAGAAAGGCACATGCAACATAAAGGAAACAAGTGGTAAGGTCATGCAGTAAACAGGAAATGTTGGAGAATACAGCAAGGCTGTTTGATTTCTAAATCAAAATACTCTGCACAATTTTACCATAGCCTTCAGCAATTCAATCAACCTGTAGCCTAAGCCCTTCCTTGCAGGAGACCCCCACCCCCACTCAAGGAACTGTGTTGTGTCTTCAGCAGAGACCAGTGAGAAGTTGAAAGTACTCAGTGAGAAAATACTGGTACCTCCACCAACACCATCATCACCAAATCTTGTTAAAGATGTGAGATTCCTTCAACAACTCATGATTACTCAAAATGTGGTCAATCCTTCCAGCTGAACTTGAATAAGAGAACATTTTAATGTATCAAGAGTTACATAATTCATGACAGATGGTGTAAAAGGTCCAACATTATAGTTTTTCTTATGTTACGCCAGGATATGCGTACCCCCAACATGTAAATTAACACATGAAAAACCTATTTCTACAAATCCCTACTTTATGCACATTTCACAGTTATGTAAGTTGTGCATGGTGGAATGTATCTACCTAATTGTAGTGGACAGGAAGGGGGGGGCAACACTCTTGGGGTCCTGTCTACTACTCTCTAATTTACCATGTGCAGCATGGCACATGCATTTCAAGCCAAATTCTCCACTAAGTCTGCTCAGCAATCCAACTGACAAACAGCCTTCTTGTCAGACACAAAATCAGCATCACAAAAGAAACCGCACTGCATGGCTGTCCTGACACAAAATCAGCATCACAAAAGGAACTGTATTGCATGGCTGTGTCTTTGCTCTCCACTCATTGTTCATGCAGTGGTTTTTACGTTTTGTATTTTAATTTGTTTTATTGTTTTAACCAAGACATTTAAACATCCTTTGCCCAGTGCTATGCCTTCTGCAGAGCCACAGAACAGCTTGAATTCTGAGACAGATGCCGAAAACTATTCAGGAGGCTGAGGCAGGTGAAGGCAATACAGTGTTGGACTGCTATTACAAGACTGCCATGTATCTTTTTCTCTTTATTCTGAGACAGTAAATTTATTTCATGCATTACTGAAGCACCCCCACTATAGTCAAGAGGTAATAAAATATCTTAATTAATGCCTTCCATACAGGACTGCTCTCTTTCTATTGTTCTGGTAGCACAATGCCTAGTTGCCAGTTTCGAGTTCCGCATTTCTCTCCGATTCCCAAAAGTAATTGTTACCTCCCCGAACAGTCCAAAAGCATAGGCAAAGTTGATGACTTCAGCCATAGCTATGTGCCTCCTGGCATACTAACCTTCTCTTTGTTCTTGTGGCATCTCCTCATGAGCAAAGGAATTAAGTCAAATGTGGTTAGCATCCAAGGCTTAACTTTGCTAGTAGCCTTTACTAAGAGAATTTTTCATACAGGAAATATGGCATGAACATCCAAAAACCAAAAATATTCCATAAATAGACATCAGTACTGGTCCTTTAGTCATAAGCTTATATCACTTCTTGTTATATGTGCACACTTAAAATCTATCCATCCCACATCAACTAAATAGAGGAAATAGAAATCATGGCTATCCCCAGAATAAGATTTACTGAAACTATTCAGTGTTTTAAAATGGATGTTCACATTGCAGTCAATTCAAAAAAATTCTTGATTCAAATAAAGTCACATTTGTCACAATAACTATGGTCTTGCCAGGTGGCTGTTGCCGGTTTCCTTGAGGTTGCAGGTCTTCTGCAAGAGATATCAAGGGGAACCGGTTGACTGATTGACCTGAAAGACATTGCCAAAAATAGCATAGTCTTGGGGAGGGGGGAACATACATCTGAGAATGGCATTTCACTAATTTGCAGTTTTGGATTAATCTAGAGCATTTCAAACAAGATATTACAAACCAAAGTAAGTGATGTATCATTTCTGCTTCTTTTAATATTGGGAGTTTATTTTCTGCCCTCCTATAAGGACTGAAACATACTTCTCTGGTGAGCCTTGTACAATTTCTATTACTTCATATTTGATAGTGTTGCAATTTCACAGTTCATAAAACTTACAGTTAAATTTTTATAGCATAAGCACCTTCCAAATAGAAATGTTGGATATTCTTTCCACAGGTATTAATCTATTGAAACAATATGATTGACACACTGCTCTACATTAAAGCTGTCAAACCAATACTACCATAACAATACACACCTCCAACCCATGGGATGCAGTATCTAACCAACACCCACAGCATACAAACACAAACATCTATCATAACCTTCCCCCTGTAACCAACAACACCTGTTTACAGAAACATGCACACACAAATAACAATGTGCTACATTCAAGACCAATCAACAAACTGCAAAACCAAATATCCCCCAACATAAACACAGAAGAAAAAGCACTCCTAAGACATAAATGAGTAACAACTGGTCCTCCTGCACTCAAGTCACCACCAAACAAACACACATAAAAAATAGATAAATAATAATAATAATAATAATAATAAAAGGACGGGAAATTGATTCTGTATATCCCAGATGCAATCACTACACAAAAGACACTGAAATTTTTGTATATTGTTCAACATGTCACTTCAGACAACACAATAAGCTACTAGAAGAGGCTGGACGAGTGTTGCAGATAACTGCACAGGATGCAACACTTTGTCCCATACTATACACCATATTATGGAAGCCTACCTTGTACACAATCATGCATGCATGCTAGCAACACAATATACTCTCTATAAGGGATTTGTGGAAAAACTCCTTTCCAGTCATGGCATTCTTCAGAGAGATCATACTGCTCGGTTAGTCTAGGGAACAACAAAACAATAAGATCTCTTCCTTGAGTTAACTATGGGCCAGCCTAGTGTCCATGACCAGATTCTTGTGGATTGTGGGGCTCCGGCAAAAGGCAGCCAATGCATTAGATTGATTAACTGATCCTACTCTTTCTGGAAGACATGGTCCATAATGTTCCTAATTCTTATTTCTTCTTAATACTATTTGACCTACATTTATTATATGTAATCCAAATTTATGCAGATTGCAAACATTCTCATTCATCTTGAATTCAGAAATTTATGATTATGGGTATGCCTAGCACAGTTCTGAACATAAGTGCATTTTCTAGCACTGTGACTGAAACACCCGACACTTACACTAAGACACAACAGTAAGCCATAACCTGTACTGTACTTTAATTTTTCTAAGTAGAGTATAGTGTCATCTTCATCACCTTTGTTTATCTAATGATGGTAGGACATTATATGATGCAATATTGTTTCCTCATTTCAATTAGCCTTGATATTTGTGATAAGTTTCATATCTTCATCTTCCTTAAATCTTCAACTATTTGTTCTTCATTCAAATACTCTATAATATAATCATTATCATCTTTGTATACACTGTATACTTTGATATTACGTATTATTTTTTGTTTTTCTTGGAATCAGTCTTATCTTGTATTTACAGTTTTCAATGTAATATTCTGCTTTGACAAGTGTATCTTTGTTTTACGAAGCTTACTAACAAATAACCTTACATAGTAGTTTTTAATGTTTAACTTTAATTCTATTTTCCTCAATACAGCTTTACATGCTATTTTGTGCTCTTTCACCATCACTGGTCATCCTTAGTACTATACCAATATATTCTTTGTTTCCATTTTTAGTCTCACTGAAGCCAATCTTCCTGGTAGTTTAAGCCTTTTCATGCATTTTCCTTGAGGGCATCAGAAATATTTGTATGCTTGCTTTAACATTTTCCTCCGAGTTCATCCAACAATCTAGTTCTTTCAAGATCCTGAAATTAGTGTGTAATGTTTCCCACCAAGTAAGCTCTCCATATATGTTAAAACTGAAATAGATTTGTAATGTCTCTTTCCCTTGTCTAATAGGCCTTAATGTTCATCTTCTATTCCTGTGCATTCCTCCTTGCAATGACACTATTTATCACAAAAATCACAGCATATCACTTCTCACAGAGCTCCCAACTCACACTTTGTTATCAGTTGACACATAATTTTTATGTCAGTCCTTTCTTTCCCTTTTAGTCCTCTAATCTTACCTCAGATGATGACTATGCTCCACAACATCACCTAATATTTCTCCAAATACAAGTTTAGGTTTTGGTTTATATGATTTTCATATTGTTTTCTATACCAAAGGAAAAATTGTCTGTGTTTTCATGGTTACTCTCAACACTACACGAGACAAATCTTACAATAACTGAATGTTCTGAATATTTTCCAACATTCCCTAATAAAATCTAGCTTTATTTGTAACCATTCACTTATTTTTTTAAATTTCCTAAGAGGAAAAAAGAAAGCCCTCACAATACGACCACAACTGCCTTGCTCTGACGGAGTTGCCAGTTTTCAAAAGGTAAAATATTAAAGCTGTTTGTTAGATTACCTTTGTCATTCCCAAGTCCAATCAATGTCAAAAAGTGACATACTCTTCTGGCCATGAGCTTAAAACATCTCACCCTTACCAAGGCCACTGCTAACCTGACCTAAACAGTGGTTGTGCCCCTCAAATCTAGAACTCTCACTTGGTTAAACCTCTTCACCTTGGATCATCAAGTCTAAGAAAACCTTTACCAAGCATACCACAGAGGTTCAAATATTGCAGGCATCCCAATTACCCAATTAAATGAGATAAATAAACAAAATTTGCATCTGGCAACTGTACCCTTGGCAGATTTAGCATCAAGATGGTTCTCTCAGAAACAAATCTAGGTTTCCTGCCTTTCATATTAATTTTCATGGACACAATGTTAGAAAAAAATGTATATAACTGTCAGACAAATAAAAACTCACATAGTTAAACACTACTGAGTTAGTACATCCTCGAGTACAATTCAAAACATGTTGCTCAAAATCGTGTAAAACTGAAAATTCTGGCTTCCAGTTTCTATACAAATAATTTCCTACCTCTTTTGAATGGTTTTACATGAAAAAAAAGGCACTTAAGCCAGTAAAATACAAATAAACACTAGCCACCTTTACAGTTAAAACTTAAAATGCAAAATTCTTTGGTAGGTCCATGTTGCCAAGGCTAAATGTCAAATTATCCCCTGTATGCCAATTCCTACACAAAAAAAATTGAATCTGTCCTTTTATGTAACATTTATCTACTGAAATATAAAAAACAATATCATGATATACATTCTCTGTAGAAATACTGAAAATATATTACCTAAATTGGAAGACATTGCTGTGTGGTAATAACTACCCTTCCTTGGAATCTATTTCAAATAGAACATAACTAGATCTACCATAACAATAATCTCTTGCATTAGTAGGTATAGTATGTAGCACTGATCACAATTTAAATCCAACTAAAGTCTACTAACAGAGAACTTTCCCTTTTGGCTTTTCCTTTCCCTTTCACTTTTGCCTCCTCAGAACCAGACCCGACCAGCTGGGCAAGAGCAACTACACCGCGCCAGCAATTTCCGTAGCGTTCGTTCAATGATGATTTTATTCAACTCATTGAGTTGCATAACCGATATGTGAACATCTAAACCGTTGACCATGATATTTTAGTTCAGTAATTCCATCCCGCGACAGCCACTACTTCCAAGTGAAGGAAACGAATGCCACTCAAACAAACCCAAGCAAACTAATTCGACCAAAACTATATACTAAAATAATCCTCTCGGCCTTAATTTTTCTTCTAAATATATAACACTGTCTTTAGTACTCAAATTAACTAAAATAATATTAATGACTGGACATCCTACTTCATTTCTAATCTTAGTCTTTAATTAAAAGTAATAACTCAAAATCTTCTTTCCTCTTACCTTTCAGACGAAATGACAGAGTGTGAGCATTTAAGAAGTGCCTCTATAAAGCACTATTAGGTGTTAAAGCCTGGATACTTTAAATCTTTATCTACCCATTTGCCACATCTCACACCAACACTCACCAACAATAACAAACGTCCAGCTGCCAATTCAATATGGCGTCATTGGTCCACTGATCACGTGACTACAGTTTATAAACATGGCCAACAGATAGCAGCACGTTCTCTTTCACAGGAAAGGGGGAACCAGGAATAAAATACTGTGGTACTGGGTGTTCTTTTTTCTCTCTATCAGTGTGAAGGTAATTTTCATGTCATGAAACTCTCTTTTTTATATGCTGTCATGAAAATAAACACCCTAGTCCTTCGGTAAACAAGATTAGACTTCAACATCCAGCATATTTTGGACGCGTGCTGTAGGTCACTTTCAGTTATTTCTATGCTTGACTGTTGACATTTGCAACTGAAATGTTATTAATGCAGACGAATAACATCTCGAATATGAGCCAGAAGTGAGGGTTTTTATATCGCAGTTAGTTAAGAGATAGAACAGAGGAGGAGGGCCTTGGGAAATCTTTGACCTTTAAGTCTATACAGCTACACTCCATGACCATTTTTTTTCTCATCAAGGCTATCAGTCCCTGCATCCCTGCAGGTAATGCTTAAAAGTTGCAGGGGATGGCTGATTATTAAACAGGCATGATGTG
>NC_134802.1:22924248-22931748 GCF_046742065.1 Oratosquilla oratoria
ATTTAGTCCAAAATACGGCGAACTGCAATTTGGCGAAATGTGGGTAATTCATACGTTCCATGTCGTAACTACGAAGACCCGAGATCGATCCCAACGGCTGTTGGGGGTTGCCACTCGCCCTGGCTATCCGTACACATAAGGCAAAGGTGATGACATCTCACTTATATATGTCCTCCAAGCTTTATTCTATCTGCCGACATGTGATTTTAATCAGTTGATAGAGGAAATTTGAGAGCTAGGATGAAGAGTCCATCACGGTATTAACTGTATTAAGTAGTATTACGTATTTCACAGTAATATTGGAAATATATAAAACTGGATAGCACTGATTCAATGTAATGTGAGTATTGTAGACAGTCACATAGTACCAAATCAATATATGGTGCTATGATATCGATAGTATCGCACACTATCACCGGCTCTTCTATCCTCTTGGTCAGTATTGTGTCCTGTCGATGGTGTAAGTGGCCGAAGATCATTTGAAAATGATGACGTGGCGTTAAACAGAATTAAACATGTAAAGTGAGTCGCCCGGTTGAAGGCGGAAAGTGGTTTGGACCCAAGAACGTTTTTAGGAACCCCTCCTCCTCCTCCTCCCCCCCCCCAACTCTCGAAAGAAACTTTTTGTTTGTACTTTTTAGGGATTTGGCTCCCTGATATTCGACCCACCATCCCTCCTACCCCGCCCGATTGTTTCCCGGAAGGTTTTTATCTCCTGGGATGTAGAGTCTTGAAATCTGCCTCCTACCCAATCTCCCTCCACCCTCCCCCCCCAAAAAAAAAAAAACAACAACGTTTTTTACACACACACACACACACACACACACACACACACACACACACACACACACACACACACACACACACACACACACACACACACACACACACACACACTCTCTCTCTCTCTCTCTCTCTCTCTCTCGCTCTCTCTCATCATCAACGTTTATCTCTCTTCGGGGTTTAGTTCCTTGACATTCACCACCCTACTCTTTGTGATGACGAGCAATCAAGCCTAGATTCTCTTTTTGCTCGACAGGGTGGGAGGGTGGGGAGCCATCCACCAAAACAAAAGAAGAAGAAGAAAAAGAAGAAGAAGGGGAAGGGGAAGGGGAAGGGAAAAAAAGAAGGGGAAGAAGAAGAAGAAGAAGAAGAAGAAGAAGAAGAAGAAGAAGAAGAAGAAGAAGAAGAAGAAGAAGAAGAAGAAGAAGAAGAAGAAGAAGAAGAAGAAGAAGAAGGAGAGGAGGAGGAGAAGAAGAAGAAGAAGAAGAAAAAAGAAGAAAAAGAAGAAGAAGAAAAAGAAGAAGAAAAAACGTTTCACCCTTCTTGGGACTTTGTCTTCCGCCCACTAACATTTGCCCCCCACCCCCCACCCCCCACCCCCGACTGTGTTGTGAGACAAACCCTCCATTTTTATTCCCCTTCCCCTCCCCCCCCCCACCTCCTTCCCTCAGCCTCCTAACTAGCTGCCCTTGGATTCCAGTGGTTGGCCTAGAAAATTTTGCAACAAAACAAGCAACTTAACGCTAATCGATTCTAGTATCCGCTTAGGCGAAGGGGGAAGGGGGAGAGGAGGAGAAGAGAAGGAGAGGAGGAGGGAGGGGGAGGGGATTCATATATTTATTCATGTATTTATTTTTCCTATGAAAACAGTCAACGTTGTCTATAGCAGGGCTATCGTAGTACTTCGGGATGGGGCTCGAGGTGATGGAAATAATATTGTTAGATTTTTTTCTGTTTCGAATTCTCTTGTAGATATTTTTGTCGATCTGTTTTGATTACAGGTCGTTCATCTAAGCATATATGACTGCAGAAACCTCACTTCTTTATGGGTCACGAATGCAAAAATATAAATAAATAAATAAATAAATAAATGAGCTGGTAAATAAACAAACAAATGATTTAATAAATAGAAAAACAAATAAACGAATGAAAATAGGAGAAAAAGCAAAGTGTGCATAATGAGTTCTTTCGTATATATCAGCATATACACAGACAAAAGAAAATTGATACACATTAACCCAAACACATCGACATCCTTGCCTCCTTTGATATCATTTAGCAAGAAAAAGTTTGTTTTTCTCCAGTGCGTTCTCACATATGTAAAAATATGTTAATATCCCTAAGTCTAGAGCTGGGCGCGTTCTTCGGTGCGTTCCTCGGTGTCCTGAGCAAAGTCATGCCAGTCAGGACACCTAGGAACGCGCCTAGAGGGTAATTTAAAAGTTCACCAGGTGATTTTATTCACCATTGTGGCAGTTTAATTTTGCCTCCACCAAGTGATTTCACCGACTCGAGTGAGGAGTGTGAGGAATCCCCCTCCCTCCCCTTTGGATTTGGTTGCCAAGAATGCAATTAAGTCCAGAACGAACTGAACTTCGTCAAATGTCACTGGCACCCCCCCCCCCACCCTCTCAAGTGTCAGCAAAGCCTTGAATAGGGTGATGTCTCACAGTGCTTGGCGTCAGGCGATTTTATTCGACTGAGGGTGTCAAGAGGGGCAGGTCTCTGGACCGAAGAGGTTTCCCAGAGACCTGTCGCGTCTGTGATCCATCGAGGGCTCAGAACCGTCTGGCGACGTTGGAATATGGTTGATGTCCTCAACATGGTGACGCTCTGTATTCTTTGTTCTGGTTAAAATTAAATTGTTTTTTATGGAACCGAGGGGGTGGTCGCAATGACCAATGGCACAGCCAGGATTTCATTGATTTACTTATCTATTAATTTATTTATCTATTTATTTATTTATTCATTTATTTATTTATTTATGTATTATTCATTTATTTATTTATCTATTCATTAATTTTTGAGGGACGGTGGTCTTTATTAGTGACTTTCTCATTTCGCCAAATTATCTCAGATATTTGAACTAACTACCGTTGAGGAAAGCGAGTTAGGGTCGTCTGTTAGGCTGTCAGGGTAGGGATTTTGGCAAAAGGGAATTCGGCAAAACTGGGCTAGGCAAAATGGGAATTTGGCAAAATCGGAATTTGGCAAACTCAGCTTGGCGAAATGAGAATTTGGCAAACTCAGTTTGGCGAAATAGGATTTATTCTTCTTTACCAAGATATCTGTTATCTAAACTCAATTTGACTACTTCTATTTACTAATTGGAAAGAGGGGCTCGGAGGTTTGCTGTAGAGCTCCGTTCTTGTAGTCTTTTCGTCCTCTGTAGTGTCGGAACAGAAAAAAAAAAAAAAATCAGCCAACTGTATCGTTGCATCCAAGGCTACCAACTGCGTCGACTCACCCAGTGCTACCAATCGCTGGATTTTGCGCGGGAGAGGGGAGGGGAGGGGGCAGATCGTCACAACCTATAGCTACGGTGGGTGACACTGAGGTGAATAAAATCGCTTGGCGACAGTTAGAATGAATATATCAATAATAAATCAATGAGGGTTTAGGGGAATTATTTGTTCGTGGTGAGTTCCATCGCTGAATAAATTCCCCTGGCAACGTATTAATGAAGCAAGGATTTTATTAATTTATTAGTAAATTAATTTGTTTTTTTACGACCAACGCCGCTATTATGGTCCTGCAAGATGGGCGGCAGAGAGGATCATCCCCCTTGCTGCCCAGTTATAAAACCGAAAGATTGGATTTATATTTATATATCTATTTTATGAAAGTAACTATGATCAAGAACTTGAGATTTTAAACAATACATATAATTTATAACAATATTGTTATGAGATGTAGATAGCTAAATAAATAAATAAATAGATGAATAGATAGATAAATAGATAAGAACCATCATAGAGGGATAGTTTGATAAATAAGTCTTAACAGTAAAAATAACAAAATAGGCGACCTTTGGTCCATAATGAATTCATATGCAAAAGAAATACTATTGATATAAAATAAAAATGTCGAATAAAAACATAAAATATGATAAGAAATGATAATGACAGAATGAAATTTAACCAAAGAATGATAATATTAATGACTAGTCATCACTGCATCTCGCCGACTGTCCTGGGTTAAGAACAATGCAGCAAGACACAGCACATCCACAGCAAGGCCGCTTCATTCAATCGGTGACCCCCCCCCTCTCTGTCCCCTCATGCAGAAAAGGAGAAGACGGGGAGAAATCCCTTCGGGCTGCGTCAAAATATCATTCACATGCACATACTCCTTCACCTCCCCATCCCCACACCCACTCCCTTCCATGCATCACAGCATCATCCATACACATTCCATTTTCCACTCACCCCTGTCTTCTGTCTTCTCCCTTCCTTCCTCAACAGACATCCCTCTCTTTCCCAATGCCCTTTTTACCCTATCCATCCATCTCATCCTTGGTCACTCCTTCACGTTCACTCCTTCCACCACTGCTTTCCACACCTCTTTTACTGATCTTTCTGCACTCATTCTTTCCAAGTATCCAAACCACCCCAATACTATTTCATCAACCTTATCTCCTAACTCCTTTTTCACCCCCGTTCTCCTCCTCTCCTCCTCGTTTCTCACTCTATCCAGCATAGCATCCCCTACCATACCTCTCAGGCATTTCATTTCAATCACATTTAAACCCTTCCTCTCTTCCTCTTTTATGTTCCATGTTTCTGTCCCATACAGTACTGTCGGCACAATCAGCCCTTCATACAATCTCTTCTTAGCATTCATTCCCAAATGCCTATTTCTCATTACATTTTTTAATCCCCCAAGGCATTACTCGATTCTCTCAATCTGCATTCTACCTCCACCTCTACTCCTCCCATCCCCGCCACATTCGAACCCAAGTATCTAAAACTATCCACTTCCTCCAGTCTCTCTCCCTTAATATTCACTTCCAATTTGCTGCCATCCTCTCCCCCTCTACATCTCATCATCTTAATTTTACCCAAATCTATCGTCAACTTCGCACACCTTCCCAAACTCCGTCATTAACTTTTTCAGTCTCTCCTCTGATCCTGCTATAAGCGCAGTGTCGTCAGCAAACAACAACTGGCCTGTCTCTCATTTTTCTCAATTTTTTTTTAACCATCTCAAATCCCCAGCCCATTACCCTTGCATGTACCTATCTCACCACCTATGTACCTACTTTGCATGTACCTATCGCACCATGTATAAATTGAACAACCGTGGCGACATAACACATCCCTGGTGAAGTCCCACTTTTACCTCAAACCACTCACTCTCTCCATTTCTAATTCTAATACAGGCTCTACTACTCTCGTAGAAATTCTTGACTGCCCTTAAATGCTTTCCTCCTATCTCATATATCTGCAATACCTCCCACAGTGCTTTCCTGTCTACCCTGTCATAAGCCTTTTCGAAATTCATAAAAAAAAGAATCGTAAAGCTTTCTCATATATCTGCCTTACCACAAAAATCTGATCCCACAACCCTTACTTGTCCTAAACCCACACTGTTCCTCACCAATTACTCCCTCTGTTCCTCACCTAATCCTCTCAATCAAAACCCTCCCATAAACCTTCCCAACTATAATAATAATGATAATGATACTAATAACAATAATAATGATAATAATAATAATAATAATAATAATAATAATAATAATAATAATAATAATAATAATAATAATAATAATAATAATAATAATAATAATAATAATAATAATAATAATAATAATGATGATGATGATGATGATGATGATGATGATGATGATGATGATGATGATGATGATGATGATGATGATGATGATGATGATGATGATGATGATGATGATGATGATGATGATAACAACAACAACAACAGCAATGAGGAGCTAAGTTGAGAGGAGGGAGAAGCGTGGTCGATGGGAGTGGGATGGGTGGGAGTAGGTACGTGACACTGACTAGACTACCTCACTGATAAGGGGGAAAAAGCTCTTGGTATATAGAGAGAATGATGACGATGACGATGATGATGATGATGATGATGATGATGATGATGATGATGATGATGATGATGATGATGATGATGATGATGATGATGATGATGATGATGATGATGATGATGATGATGATGATGATGATGATGATGATAGTAATAATTACTATAATGATAAAGATAATACTAATAATAATGATAATAATAACAATAAAGATAATAAAAATAATTTAATAAACAAATAGCCCATGGGAGCCAACTACTTTATATCTCAGTAAGGCTCAAAGTCGCCTGAAATTAGACGGCACAAGACCTTTAAGTGACCCATATTTTATACGAGGGTTCTGCATGTGTTATCAAGATAGGGCTTGAACCATGGTTCCTCTACGGTCTGTTCATATTCAAGGGTTTCTGTGAAGCTGAGCAAAGTTGTTAAGTGTGAATTTTCTTTTAAGTAACCTACATTGGCTACAATTGTTCTGAACAGTCTGAAGAGTTTATTAACGAGGTTACCTTATTGTCTGTGTGTTAAAAGACGCCCTTGACAAATAAAAACATATAAGAAGAAATATGGAAAAATAATCAAATAAAGAAATGAGTGAATAAATAAATCAGTCTATCTATATACCAAGATCTTTTTCTTCCTTACAAGAAAGGTAACCAAGTCAAAGGCATAAACTACTCCCACCCATTTCACTCCCATTCTACACCCTTTCCTCCTTCTCATCTTAGCTCCTCATGGATGACGGGTCATCTCTGTATCCCGCCCACTGCCCTGGGTTAAACGTAATACAGTAGGACACAGTACATCCACAGCAAGGCCGCTTCACTTAATCGGCGACTTCCCACCCTCCATCCCCTCGTGCAGAAAAAAAGAGAAGACAAGGGGAAATCCTTTCGGGCTGCGTCAAAATATCATTCACTCACACATAAACATCACCTATCCCCCACTCCTCCTTTCCTTGCATAACAGTATCATCCATACATTTATTCTTCACTCATCCCTATCTCCAACCTGCTCCTGTTTTTGCTCAACAGACATTTCGCTCCTTTCTCCCCATCCATCCTTCTCATACTCGATCATCCCTTCAAGTTCACTCCATCCACGTCTTCTTTCCATGCTCCTTTTACTAATGTTTCTTCTCTCATTCTTTCCATGTGCCCAAACCATTCCAATACTCTTTCATCATCCCTATCTGCCTTCTCCTTTTCCACCCGAGCTCTCCTCCTCACCTCCTCGTTTCTCACTCTATCCAACCTAGTAACCCTTACTATACTTCTCAGACATTTCATCTCAAACACATTCAAATTTTCCTCTCTGCCTCTCTTAAATTCCAAATCTCTCTCCCATACAGTTCCGTCGACACAATCACTCTTTCATACAACCTTGACTACATATATACGCGATAAAATAATTAGACCGCAAAGAGAAGTATTTCATGCACACTCTCACAGAAAATTACAACACGAGTGAGTATGAACATTGTGGTTTCGATACCTCCAGGCTAAAGTCACAAGACTCAACAGTCGACACAGTAGCAGGATATAGGTCATGTGGGGGGAAATAATAACCCCATGATGGACGAATGCAATCGGTCGACGTGGGAACTCCTCGGCCAACCGCGAAGTGCCACG
Organism: Oratosquilla oratoria; assembly: GCF_046742065.1. Classification (NCBI taxonomy): domain Eukaryota; kingdom Metazoa; phylum Arthropoda; class Malacostraca; order Stomatopoda; family Squillidae; genus Oratosquilla; species Oratosquilla oratoria. Next base: position 22,931,719 of record NC_134802.1, read on the forward strand.
GGAGTCAGGTCACGTGGTGAGTGTTTGCTG
>NC_134802.1:22934248-22959248 GCF_046742065.1 Oratosquilla oratoria
GCCTTTGTCTGTCTGTCTATCTGTTCACCAACTCCTAGGGTTTTGGAGATAGACCCCCATAACCATATATATTCAGACACCCTATCACTCCAGGTACTTGGATAACTATATTTCATTAAAAAATTGTTAGGGTTAAGGGTTTAAGTTAAGAGGGGTATGGTTAGGTTAGAGATTATTCACGAAGTCCTCCTAGGTTTTTGCAGATAGACCCCTATAACTATATGTATTCTGAAACCTTAAAACCAAGGTACTTGGATAACTATCTTTCATTTGTCTGTCTGTTTGTTCACGAACCCTATCACTCCAGGTACTTGGATAACTATATTTCATTAAAAAAAATTGGTTAGGGTTAAGGGTTAAAATTAGGTGGGGTATGGTTAGGTTAGGGATTATTCACGAAGTCCTCCTAGGTTTTTGCAGATAGACCCCTATAACGATATAGATTCTGAAACTTTATAACCCAAGGTACTTGGATAATTATCTTTCATCTGTCTGTTTGTTTGTTTGTTCACGAACTCCTAGGGTTTTTGGAGATAGACCCCATAACCATATACATTCTGATACCCTATCACTCCAGGTACTTAAGGGTTAAAGTTAGGGATTATTCACGAAGTCCTCCTAGGTTTTTGCAGATAGACCCCTATAACCATATATATTCTGAAACCTTATAATCCAAGGTACTTGGATAACTATCTTTCATTTGTATCTACATTGATAAAGTAGTAGCCTCTGTCTGTCTGTTTGTTTGCTCACGAACTCCCCCAAACCATATATATTCACCATAACCCAGGCTACTTGGATAAGTATATTTTATTTCCAAAGGGCGTCTCCCTCCTCAAATAATTTTTTTTCTTAATTTCTTAACATTTCATTTTTGTTACCTTTTCCAAAAACTTATATTGATACGCGTAACTTTTCTCCACAAATTCTGTCAAAATTAAAATGATGATCATTTGCCCGCAGCAACGCGCGGGTAATTTGGCTAGTATACATATATATATATATATATATATATGTATGTATATTATATATATATATATATATATATATATATGTGTGTGTGTGTGTGTGTGTGTGTGTGTGTATGTGTGTGTGTGTGTGTGGGTGTATTTACCTAGTTGTATTTACCTAGTTGTATTTTGCGGAAGAAGAGCTATGCTCGTAGCAACCCGCAGTTGTATCTTTCCGCATCCAGTCCTTTTTTAAAGTCGTGTATAGTTTTAGCACTCACTGTTTCCTCTTTTAATTTATTCCATGAACGACGCTTGGAGGTGCCGGGGATCGTGTATGTGTGTGTGTGTGTGTGTATGTGCGCGCGCGAAATATATATATATATATATATATATATTTATATGTATGTATATACTGTATATATATATACCAGTGAATACGTAATACAAAATGTCCATCCAACCGTAGCTAGTTGCGGTCGCTGGTAGCTGCAGGGGGAGGGGTGGTGGTTAATTACCGGAACCTCCACATTAACGAGCCAGGACCGGGGTGGCGACGCGACGCGACGCTGGCTTGCCGGGGTCTCTAACCCCAGAGGTGAGAAGAGCCGGGGTTGGAAAAGAGAGCTGGCAGATAAGGTTGATGAAAGATTACTAGGGTGTTTTGGACATATGGGAAGAATGAATTAAAACATATATAAAAAAAAAGGAGTATAGAATGCAGAGATGGAGGGGATGACCGAGGATGAGATGAATGGATGGGGTGAAAGGGGTTTTGAGCAAGAGGGGAATGTCTGTTGAGAGAAGAAGGGAGAAGGCAGGGGACGAAGAGGGAGGGTCGCCGTGTGAGTGAAGCGGCCCTGCTGTGGGCGTGCTATGTCTTGCTGCATTGCTTTCGACCCAGGCGGTGGGCAGGAGACAGGCTTAGAATTAAAGTGCGTTGTGGTTGTTAATATATATATATATATATATATATATATATATATATATATATATATATATATATATATATATATATATATATATATATTGTGTGTCTGTGTAAGTGTGTGTATGGGTGCACGTGTGTGTTTGTGTGTGCGTGTATGTATTGGGAGGTCCTTTGGGATATATATTTTGTTGAAGTCTACTGGAGTGAGAACAATGCTTAGTATGTAATAAATTCTTCTAGTTAGTTTGATGAATTTGCGAAACGGCAGTCTTGTTCATCCTCGACTATCTACTAGAAAGCATTTTACCTAGTTATACTACACGTATGTGTGTGTTTGTAGTATATATATATATATATATATATATATTCTGTTGAAAACGACAGCAAATTCATTAGAAATTAATTTCTTTCTTAAGCTTTCGGAAAGTAGATTTCTGGGGAAATGAGAGGGGAAGAAGCAAATTTCCAATTGACATTGGTAACTTATATTAACATAGAAGTCTATGTTATATACAAAATAAATGAAAATAAACAAAACACATTATAATAAACCCAAGACGTTTTGCAGATCGTTCTGCATCTTCAGTTGGAATGAAGGGAAGTGTGACCAAGACGAGTATAAATATGTATAAAGGCAAAACTTGGAGAGGTCACTTAATGACTCTCCTCTGTTTGGCTGGCGCTGTTTGGTTGGTTTCTAAGCCTAGCCGATCGCCTAAGGCATGACATTTTATCCTCTGCGGGGATATTTTGGACCTTTATGGGTGTTCTCTGATCTGGTGGTTGTATTTTGGTGAACAAATGTCTCCTACGTGTAGGTTTCATGCTGGGGAGGAGGGAGAAATCATTTGTTTGTACATTAGTAACTGGTTATTAATGTACAAACCAGTTATTAATGTACAAACAAATGATTTCTCCCTCCTCCCCAGCATGAAACCTACACGTAGGAGACATTTGTTCACCAAAATACAACCACCAGATCAGAGAACACCCATAAAGGTCCAAAATATCCCCGCAGAGGATAAAATGTCATGCCTTAGGCGATCGGCTAGGCTTAGAAACCAACCAAACAGCGCCAGCCAAACAGAGGAGAGTCATTAAGTGACCTCTCCAAGTTTTGCCTTTATACATATTTATACTCGTCTTGGTCACACTTCCCTTCATTCCAACTGAAGATGCAGAACGATCTGCGAAACGTCTTGGGTTTATTATACTGTGTTTTGTTTATTTTCATTTATTTTGTATATAACATAGACTTCTGTGTTAATATAAGTTACCAATGTCAATTGGAAATTTGCTTCTTCCCCTCTCATTTCCCCAGAAATCTACTTTCCGAAAGCTTAAGAAAGAAATTAATTTCTAATGAATTTGCTGTCGTTTTCAACAGAATATGCTTAAAAGAGAATCTCCTGCCACGCTTCACGAATATATATATATATATATATATATATATATATATATATATATATATATATATATGTACAACACTGAATGGGCCCCAGTGATTAGAGATACATTTTAACAACCACAGTGCACTTTAATTCTAAGCCATCAAAGGCCAGCATGCTGAAATTGAAATATGGTACTGCCCAGGACTCGAACCCGGCATCCTCATGACAAATGCGACAGTGACTTACCAACTAGGCCAGGGTTTCTCAACCTTTTTAGCAATATCGCCCCCTTTTTCAATTGAAAAAAAGATCGCCCCCTTAATTGGAAAATAATAGTAAACATTATTGCAACAATGATAAACAACTAATTTAAAATGTTTTACTCATGTTGTGTTTTAATGAGATCCTTGGGCCTGGCTGGTGCTTCGCTGCTAGATCTTTTATATTAGGCTTAAATTTTGTCAGTTAGAAGCAATACCTGTGATGTTTTTCGCCCCCCTGAGCTCAAAAATCGTCCTCTGGGGAGCGATATTTCTCCCGTTGAGAATGACTGAGCTAGGCTATCAAGATAGCCTAGTTGAAAAGTCACTATCGCACTTGTCATGAGGATGCCGGGTTCGAGTCCTGGACAGTACCACATTTCAATTTCAGCATGCAGGCGTTTGATGGCCTAGAATTAAAGTGCATTGTGGTTGTTAAAATGTATATATATATTCGCTAATTTTGGCATATTGAAATAAATTAGATAGGTTGGAGGAAGCGTTTATGAATTTGGATTTATTTTTCATCGGAGTACGATTTTTTTCCTATGTTGTATTGCCAATAGTAACATTGATAGATAGTAAATTGTCAGTGATATTCATATATATATTTGTTGTGTGTCTACATTTTAGATATTTCCTTGTTTACGTGTTTACTTTGAAATTATCCATTATAAACAATGGAAATATATATTCTATTAATTATTGATCATTTGCAATTTAAAAAAATCAGCTTTAAGCATTATGAAATTAAGACGAAAACAATGTAAATGACAACTCGACAAACAGTTTTTTTTTTATTATGAACCTTGTTATTATAATCATAGCTTTACTTAAGATAGAAAACGAAGTTTTATCTATACAACAGAAAGAAGAATTTTTGTAAAGGAGATGCCAATGAATTGCGAGCATATATAAGGCTAGAAAATAAGTGAATACTGTGCTTGAAATATTTACGACACAACAACTTAGTATTATTTCAAAATCAGACTAAATGCCTCTAATTGTTTGAAGTCATAAAGATACATGATTGAAAATAAAAGAGTTAACTATTAATAATAATATCTTTATGATTTTGTAGACGGAAGAGCATAGAGAGGAAATATATAATGATCAACAAAATCGAGAAAGTTGGAGCTTCGACGAAAACAGTACCACCGGCGGAAAATTCGAGTGAAGAGTGAAAGTGAAACTCCAGGGATTCTTAAAGGTTACGTGCCTTCTGAACCCTGTTAAAAGAGGAAATACCCAAGAAGAAGAAGAAGAAGAAGAAGAAGAAGAAGAAGAAGAAGAAGAAGAAGAAGAAGAAGAAGAAGAAGAAGAAGAAGAAGAAGAAGAAGAAGAAGAAGAAGAAGAAGAAGAAACTCATGAGAGAGTTGTCTGGAAAAAAAGTCGTTGAGAGAGGCGCGGTCCATGAAGTATAAAAAAAAGTCTCGACAAATTCAGTGGATATCAGGGATTTATTGATCATCACCGTTGGCAAAGGAAGAAGAATATATAATATAATGAGAAATGAATATTTGAAATATTTATATACATACATACATCATACATACATATACCAAAGGCTTTTTCCCCCTTACATGGGGGGTAGCCAAGAAGAAAAAGGCATAGAAACCACTCCCACCCATTCCACTTCCTAGATACTCCACTCCCCTCCCTCCCTCTTGTCTTGGCACCTACTGGATGACGGGTCAACCCTGCATCCTGTCCACTGCCCTGGGTCAGATGCAGTGTCGCAAGACACAGCACATCCACAGCAAGGCCGCTTCATAAATTCGGCGACCCCCCCTCTCCGTCCCCTCATGCAGAAAAAGAGAAGACGGGGAGAAACATAAATTATTATTTTTTCTTATATTCTGACGACTATCTACAGCATCATAATGTCACAAACTGAGAAATTAATCTAATGTAGTTTTTAAACGAAAGGCTCCCAAAAGAATTGCAGTTTTCATTTTCGATTACAAAAGCGATGATTACCGCTAATATAGAGTAACTACCTATAGAATTAGGTTAGCAACATCGATCCGATGATAAGATGCATTAACATATTTCATTCTATTTAGCAAACGTTTGGGTTATATCAGTCAATAACTTGAATAAGTGAACAGTATGTCACAGTTAATTCCTTTGAAATGCTGGTGACGATTTAGTTTTCTGTCCCAGCTAATGTCATGTAATTTTGAATAGGTTGATGAGGTCAAAAGAAATGTCACCACACCCAATACGTATATTACACATTTCAATCTGGTTAATTTAAAGACAAAGCGGTTTTACTAGCTGATCGTTCGGAGCCCCGTCAGGCTGTACGTATTTCAACTGCATGAAACTGTTCGTTTTGTAACGAAAAAAATATTCACAAGTTGATGTACTTTTTTACTGATATTTTCCTCCTCGAACCAGACGGAAGACTGGTGAGTAATTACAATAGGTCGAAAGTCACAAGAGAAAGTTGAGAAAAGTGGATCCAAACGCCACGCCAGCGAAAATCTTGGCGACTTCACCGACCTACAGCGGCCAATCACGTGGTTAGGTTCCATGGGCGTGTTCCTGACGTCATTACCCGGCAAGGTCGCGCGAAACGGGAAACGACAAATTTCATAATTTAGTGTTCAACTATTCAAAATTTTGAATCCATTTTTGTAGCGGTGTAAACAATAATGAAACTCAAATACTTATGTATTTCATCGTTAAGTTCTCTATTTCTAATGTTTGAATTCAGTGTATAATTACGAAATGCATAGTGACATAATTTGTAAGAGGAATCTACCATACACTAGCTTTATGTATTACACAAATTTTCAGAACATTGGCATCGTGTTTATGCATGATTATATGTACCCAACTTACTGTAATCCAACTTTACCTAATACTGTATTGTATTTGTTTGGTTTTTGGACGTACTTCTTCTTTAGATAAAATTCTGAGAGTCATTTTATAACTTAAAAAGTAGTTTGCGACCATTGCTCTTCAAAAGAAATCTTATAAGGTGTAAAATTGTCGTATATGCGTGTTTGAATGTTCGAAGTTATTCTGTTTAAATTATCGACGCAACTGAGATCGATCTCCACTGAGGTCCCCTGACGGACGATGCTGCCTCTATACCTCACCACGGATGATAATGAAAAGCTGTCTAAGGTGCAGATAATTATCAAAGCTTAAATTCATGTCAGACTTATCCTGTTAAACAACTATTTGTTTGTATTCGTTGAATTTGTTGAAATGCATGTTTGTTTATAGTGGTAGAAATATATATTAATAATTCCCTGTAATATGCAATAATAACTACAAATACTATATAGGTAATAATTACTACATAGACTCAATAGGGAAAAATAACTATATATACTTTATAGGGAATAATTACTACATATACAACTGCTCCCTGGGTTCGAGCCACAATCGCATACGGCATATCTACTGCAATGTTACAAGTTTCACTGTAAGGCGTAATGACTACACTACATAAAACAATTACTATATATTTTACATAGGGAATAATTACTGCACATACTATAGGGAATGCTAATAAGAACACGGGTACGTGTGTTCACTTATGCAAAGTGCAAAGTGGTCTACTTTGCATACTATAGGGAATAATTACTACATATACATACATACATATACCAAAGCCAAAAAACAAAGGCATAAAAAACATTCCTATCCATTCCATCCCTAAAATACTACACTCCCCTCCATCCTCTTCCCTCCCTCTTGTCTTGGCATCCCTGCATCTCGCCCATTGCCCTGGGTCAGAAGTAGTGTCGCAAGACACAGCATATCCACAGCAAGGCCGCTTCATTAAATCGGTGACTCCCCTCTCCGTCCCCTCATGCAGAAAAGGAGAAGACGGGGAGAAATCCCTTTGAGTTGCTTCAATTTATTTTTCACACATGCTCCCTCAACCCCCATCCCTCACCCATCCCACCTCATGCATCACAGCATCATGTATACGCAACCATTCTCCATTCACCCCTATCTTTTGTCTTCTCCCATCCTTCCTCAACAGACATTCGCCTCTTTCCCAATGCTCCTTGTACCCCATGCATCCATCTCATCCTAGGTCGACCCCTCACGTTTACTCTTTCCACCTCTGCCTCCCACACCTCTTTTACTAGTCTTTCTTCAGGGAATATAAATTTCTTGAGGGAGTATAAATTAAAAAAAACAAAAAAAAAAAACAACACTTTATATTTCAAAGGAAAGTGTGGCGAGACTGGTATGGGTGATGGTTCTAAATCAAGATGCAATAAAACTGTCATTTTTGGAGGAATGGGAAAATAGATGAAACAGTTCCAGGAAGTTGTGGAATAGTTACGTGGCAGAGGTTGGCGCGGTCGTGTGAATCGTGGAATACTATGGAGGAGGCCTTTGTTCAACAGTAGACTCAGGATGGCTGATTTTATTTTATTTTATATTATATGTAGTACATAAATACAAATGTACAAATGTACTACATATACTATAAAATAAAATAAAATCAGCCATCCTGAGTCCACTGCTGAACAAAGGCCTTCTTCATAGCATTCCAACCTCTGCCACGTCACTCCTGCAAACTTCTCTATCTCGTTTCTCCACCTTTTGTCTGGTCTCCCTCTTCCACGCTTCCCATCTTATGGTGTCCACTCAGTAACACATTTGCTCCATCGCTCGTCAGTCCTTCGCACTAACTTACCTGCCCAATTCCACTTCCTCTCTTTCACCGCCTCCACAATATCTTTCACTCTAGTCTGCTCTCTCACCCAACTTGCTCTCTATCGGTCTTTCAGCGTTATTCCCATAATTGATTTCTCCATTTTCCTCCGTGCAGTCCTTAGTTTTGTCTTCATCGCATTCATCAGTTTCCAAATCTTACACCCGTAGATTATTGCTGGCAGAATGCACTGATTGTAAAGTTTACGTTTCAGACATAGAGGTAGAGAGCCTCTCAGGATTTTATTATACTTACAAAACACTTTCCAACCAATTGTAATACATTTTTTTTTTCATTATCATGATCTTTTGTCACTTTCACCATCTGGCCTAAATAATTATACTTTTCAATTTCTTCAAAACTCTCACCATCAATTATAATCTCTTTTCTTTGAACTTTCGTGTTGAACATCACTTTGGTTTTACTCTTATTCATTTTTAAACCTCCTTTGAGACTTTCCTTGTTTAGATCACTCAGCATATCTTGCAAGTCTCCTGCTCTTTCTGAAACAAGAATAATGTCATCCACAAATCTTAGGTGGTTTAAATTTTCGCCATTAATCTTCAAACCTTTCTCCTCCCAACTCAACCCTCTGAAAATATCTTCCCAGCAATCTGTAAATAATTTGGGTGAAATTGTATTGCCTTGCCACACTCCATTCTCGATCTTGATATTTTCTGTATCTTTATGTAGTCGAATTACAGCAGTACCTTTCGCATAAATATTTTCTAGATCCCTTACAATCAGTTCGTTTGTACCCCGCTTGCGTAGCGAGTTTAGTATTGCTATTTGTTCTACCGAGTCGAAGGCCTTCTCGTAATCTACAAAAGCTAAATACAGAGGTATATTGTATTCTATCGTTTTCTCGATTACTTGGTTCATCGCCTGCCTGTTCTCTTGGTTGGTTTCTATCTAAAACTTAGTCTATTTATGAGGATCTTGGAACATACTTTATATACATTTGATAGCAAACTAATAGGTCTGTAATTAATAAGGTTTTTCTGGTTTCCTTTTTATGAAGCAAAATCACTATAGCATTACACCACGCATCAGGAACGCTTTCTTGAAGTAAGCACTGGGTGTACAACTGAGCTAACTTAATATGAACTTCTTTCCCTGAGTCTTTCAACAGATCTATCGATATACCATCTTTCTCAGGTGTTTTTCTCCGTTTCATATTTTTTAGAGCAAATTCTACTTCTTGCTTTGTAATCTCTGGTACACTACTAACGTCTACAGATGAACTTAGTGACTCAACTACGGTCTTCTACTCTTTTTACCATTTTGTCTCTGCATTTAAGGATCTCTAATTCTATATTTCAAACATATCATTTGCTCTCTTCCTAAAGCATGTCTGCGCTTGTTCTCTTTAATATTTTTACCTTTCTGAATAGTTTCCTCTATTTCATCCATATTTCTCTTTCTTTTATCTGATCTCTGCCTTTTGTTGATAAGCTTGTTTAGTTCTACTCTTTCTATTTCGTCTCTCCTACTTTTAATCTGCATGGTCCTTCTTCTTTTAATTAGGTCATTTGTAGCTTCGGAGTATTTGTTTTCTTTAATACTTTGTACTTCCTACTTTCTCTGCCGATTCCCTAATGATAACACTAAATTAAAATTCATATCTTCCACGGTGTCCTCTTTAGTTTTTAGAGCTTCGGATTTATTTTTTAATTTCTAACTGAGCTTTCTTCTTATTTTATTTCTTAAAACTAGTTTATTTCTCTCGGCTCTGAAATTGAGTTTAGCTGTGCAATCTACCATTCTATGGTCACTACATATGTTGACTTTATTCATCACCGTAACATTACTAACGCTCTTGCTCTCATCTCCTATTATGAATTCTACTTCGTTCTTTGTTGTTTCAATTGGACTTCTCCACGTCCATTTACGACCTACACGCTTTTGGAAGAAAGTGTTCATTATCCTCATGTTGTAGTTCTCTACAAAATTAACTAACATCTCGCCTCTGTTGTTTCTTTCACCTATTCCAAACTTTCCAATGCACGACTCATTTCTCATCTTCTTCCCCACTTTAGCATTAAAGTCTCCTATTACCGATGTGTGCTTACTTTTTTCTTGACCCATAACCTGTCTTAAATCATAATAGAACGACTCAATTTTATTGCCTGAACTCTGTGAAGTTGGTGCATAAACCTGAACTATTTTTAGTGTACCTTTAACACAGCCTAATCACAACCCAAGTTACCCTGTCTGATAAGTTACTGAACTTGACTACGTTACCAGCAACCTCTCGGTTGATCAAAAATCCTACTCCACTAGATCTTTCTTTGTCCTTATCTCTATAGTAGAACAGGTGGTGACCATCTTGTAATTGTATCAGCTTTTCTTCCGCTCTGCGGACTTCGCTCAGCCCTACGATGTTGTCTAGTTCTTCCATTAAATTCTCCAGCCTGTGGTCTTCTGAGAGAATTCTTACGTTGTAATAATAGATCTTCATTTTCTTCATGTTGTTTAATGTCCAGGACTTGAATCTGCTTGGACAGTGCTTACTCACATTCGGTGGCACACTGCCCGTAAGCATACGATGATCAAACAGGAACGCCCATTTTTGTTTTGGTTGTGCAAATCATTGTGGTATGAAGGAATTTTGGCAGTAATATCACCTACCAGCCAACTGGTTTCTGGTGAGATATTTCTCTTGTGTCACCTTATTCATTATATTCGGTGAAGCCCTGTATATCTATAGGGTGCCCAGTGGTCCACGCCGTCATTATGATAGTACCCCATATATCTATGAGGAATTTCCCTGTTCGCCATCGGGGATGTGCCAGTTAGCAGTGGGTCCTGCGACTGTGCTCTTTGTCTGATCTTTCTTACAAAACCTGTTCAATATGGGTGACCCTGCAGATATTTCCTCTCTATCGACATAGCTTTTATAATCATTAAGATTCTCATGCCTATCCACCACGTCAAAGTGTTAATTCTTGGATAGGACATATACTATATAGGGAATAATTACTACATATCCTCTATAGGGAATAATTACAACATATACTTTCGTAAAATATACCAGTTGATTCCATCATCGTGACAGTCATATTTTGATCAAAATACGTATTTATAAGAGCGGATTCCCGAAGATTTCCAAAGATCTCCGAGACGAGCAGCCATTCATCACGCACCAGTGGAACGTCATAGTAGCGTCACGTCCTTAGTGTGAATAGAATCCTGTGGTTGTGCTGTGTCACGCCCTTGTGTCAATAAAGTATTCTGTTTATATTTTTGTAAGTACGCCTTGCGTGAATATGATGTGTAATACATATATTAACGTTTTCTTAAAATGTTAAGCATTGCGCAATACCCATCTGTTGATGGTACGCTTATACGTACTGTCAGATGACGCCAAGCTCAGAAACGTAGCATAATTTGGCGGGAAGGCTCATTCTGCTTTCCCATTGGTTGAAGGTGTTTAAACTACATTTTTACATACGTTTTGTCATCTCGAGAAACGTAAGCTTCCATTCTCGGGATATATAAGGCGAAGCAGAGAGCGACCCGAGTGAGACACAGACACACAGAATCAATAGATGAGAGTCAATACGGAAGAGAAGCGGAGATCTAGAATGAGAAAAGAACAGAAAAGACAAAAAAGAAGAAGACGACCAGGGTTCACCCGAGTCTACGCAGAAATTATTCTACATTCGTCGATTATGACAACTCCGCTAAACAAGTCCTTTTGACCACAACGATTGCCCATCTCCACGCAAAATTCACAGCCTTCGTGTTTTCCCGAATTATTTCGGACATCTCCAGACTGCTGCTGGACTACGTGTGACTCTACACTGTTATTTCTCAACTACGAAACACCAACCAATATCTTACGTGCTCCCGACAACCAGAAGCTTTACCTACCAAAAGTTATCGTGTATAAGTCTCACCTCAAACTATAAATTTCCCCCGAGACAGCAGAGTGCGACTTTAGCAACCAGAATCAAGACTCGTCTACACCATAATCAAGACTTCGTTTGGCCCACCTGTTCTTACGTGCTGTATACAAGAGCACACCCAGCTACTTGGTAAATAATATCTAGTGTATATTTTATGTAACATTTATTGATAGATTTTATTTTATGTCCATTTATATTGCATGTGTTATTTCTATTCATGTAATAATATTTAATTTTAACGAAGAGTTTAATTATCCTGTCTGAACTCTCACTCGTTCAAACTGAGCACAGCTTTAACTTATTTATTTATTTACTTATTTATCTATTTATTTTTATATTTTGGTGTCGCGACTAGCTTGGCCCATAGGTAGCTCGTGACAGTAGTCAAACACTGTATATTGATAATAGCGCCTTAGGATTTATTATTGCATACACACTCGTGTTTTCTATTGAAACGTGAAGAAGAGGAGTTAGATAGTAGATTTTGTTCATCATTCGTCCAGCCATATATGTTTTAGCCCATAATACGACGCCAAAGGTCAAAATATGATCAGGAAATGACTGAACATGCCGAATTTGAACTTTTTGACGATGATGATGATGAAAATAGGAAGTCCAACCTTAAGTCATGAAGAAAGTAGGGAGGAACAGGATCAGGAACGGGAAAACCAGGCATACGGGGCAGAAACAATAGGAAATATTAACTGGTATATCTAGGGATAGGCTAGGCCTAAGGAGAAACTAGATCATCATCTTACAAAGGATTACAAAGGCAGAGCATGCCGACAGGAGACCTTTTGGTCCATATCTAGGTCGGATGCGAAAAAAATCATAATAATAGTAAATTAATAAATAAAAACTATAATAATGAAAATAACAAATAAAATACATAAATAAATGCATAGGTATAGTTAAATAATAAACAAACAAATAGTAAATAATAATAAATTAACATATAACTAATAATAAATGAAAATCAAACAGACAAATGATGACAAAACAAAAACAAATAATATAAAATAAATTATAATCATTACAGCATCTTGCTTAGGTATTTATCTAAATGATTCTTAAAGCTTCGAACTGAACTACATTGCACTACCTGTGCAGGAAGTTTATTCCATTCATTAACTACACGGTTGGCAAAGTTGTTTCTACCCACTTCCAAATTGAATCTATTTCCGGACAGTTTGAGACCATTGTTTCTTGTCTGATTCTCATTCAATGTGACAATTTTGTCACTTTCGATGTTGTCAATTCCCTTTAGAATTCTAAGGACCTGTATCAAGTCACCTCTGAGTCTACGCTTTTTTAGGGAAAACCGATTCATATGTTTTAATCGATTTTTGTATGATTTATTTTTGATATTTGGAATCAGTTTTGTGGTTCGCCGTTGTACTTTTTCCAGTCTGTCAATGTCTTTAATGAGATTCGGTGACCATACGGAAACAGCATATTCCAAATGTGGACGAACTAACGATTTATATAGCTTGTTAATGAGTGATGGACTTTTGAAATCAAAAGATCGAGCAATCAGTCCTAGAATATTGTTTGCTTTCTCAGAGGCTGAAATACACTGCTTGGTTGATTTGAGATCGTTACTGATAATTACGCCGAGATCTTTTTCACTATCCACATTTGTTAACGAATTTCCAAATAACTTGTAATCGTACTTACTGTTATTTTTACCTATGTGCATTACCATGCATTTACTTGTGTTAAATTTCATTAGCCATTTTTCAGACCATTGCTGTAATTTATCTAAATCTTCTTGAATATCTAATTGGTTTAAGTGATCATTTGCCACTCCGCACAGTTTTGTATCATCAGCAAATTTGGAAACAGTAGATTTTAGTCCATGGTCTATATCATTTATATGTACTATGAATAGAAGTGGTCCAAGAACGGAACCCTGAGGAACTCCACTTGTAACATTTTTCCATCTAGAAGTTTGTCCATTTAAAACAACTCTCTGTTTTCGATCATTCAACCAATTACTAGTCCAACTTAATAGGCTACCACTTATTCCGTGTGAAGCTAATTTAGTAAGTAGTCTTTCGTGTGGGATGGTATCTTATTCTTAGTGTTAACCTAATCAATGAATTGGTGGTGTGGTTAGAGGTTTAACCATGAGTTTACTCTCCTAGTGGCAATAATGAGTTTCAGTCTCATGTCACGTAGGCATAGGTCAAACAACACAGGCCATAACTTGGAAATGTTGTAACAGTCGTATTCAGTTCTATGGTCTACCATAAGGCCTAGGCCTTGGCATGTGGCATGTCATTTGTGTAGTCTCATGCAATTTTGTGAATTGCACAGATAATGAGTATTTGTTAAATGTGCAACACCAATAATGAATTCATAACTGGGCGCACAGATAACGAACTCATTAGACATGCACATATTATGAATCTCACCTAACCTATCCTTTTTACGAATTTTCATAATGTGAGCATGTCAAATGGATTCATTATTGGCACTGCATATTTTATGAATATTCATAATCTGTGCAGATTCACAAAATGTACCTTACATAGTCTACCTAGGCAAGTAGTATATTGACTGGGGGGGGGGGAGGGCAGGGCTCGTGTTCGTGGAACGTCCCATAAGTTACTTTTCAGAATCATAAACTAGACAATGAAAGATGACATAAAAGTTTGGGTAGACTTTTGTTACCTCGGCAATAATTGAGAAAATGGCGCTTTTTATGTAGTCCCCTTATATACATAAAAAACATAACTTGCATGAATGTATGTAGCTGGAATTGGCATACAGTCCTGCACAAGAAAAAAATCAACTAAATTTATAATTCTGAGATATAAAAAGGACGAGCAAGACATTTGTTTGCCATAAATGGGTCAAATTAGACTATTAAATAATGTAACTAGTATAAATCCATGACCAAAAAGCTATTCTTTCTTCCCGTCTATGTAATATGCCTTGTTGGATATCCTGCGGTTATAGAGGGAGGGACTTTTATATTTTACAAGGGGACCTTCTGAATGAAAATTGTTGTATTTACATATATTAGGGTACTATGTATTACAAAGGAGGATCCCATAACATCAGAAATAGATGGGGATAGTCTTAAAGATGTAGAAATCCAAATTATTGACAGTGTTGATTTTGTTGGTACATATGTCAACATTTTTTGCACTCGGCAGCTACACAATATACAATATTTTTTCACAGCTACAAGCCGCGGGCTTCGCCCTCCTCGGCTTCGCCGGAGCTTGGCTGCGCAAACAGCGGCCTACGGCCGCAGCGCTCCCCGCTCTAATCCCACGATAGGAATCCCATGCTGGGGATCCCGTGTTGGGGTTCCACCCCGAGTCCGAGGCCGAACTCAAGGGACATTTTTTCCTAGTCTGTTCAAGGGAACATGGCGACCACTGAGGACTTGCGACCACCGAGGACTTGCGACCACTGAGGACTTGCGACCACTGAGGACTTGCGACCACTAAGGACTTGCGACCACTAAGGACTTACGACCCCTGAGGACTTGCGACCACCGAGGACTTGCGACCACTGAGGACTTGCGACCTTTGAGGGCTTGCGACCTTTGAGGACTTGTTACCTTGGAGGACTTGTTACCTTGGAGGACTTGTTACCTTGGAGGACTTGTTACCTTGGAGGACTTGTTACCTTGGAGGACTTATTAACTTGGAGGACTTATTACCTTGGAGGATTTATTACCTTGGAGGATTTACAGCTGCTGAATCCTCGGGCATTTCGATGGTTAACTTCTCCCGTATGCTTACAGGGGTGTGTCCGCAAATGGTAATGAGGCTATCCAAATTATGGAAAGTTTATTTTTAATTGTATTAATTCAATAGGTTCAGTGGTCCCCAACAGGGTAGCAATTTGATTTGATTTTTAGGTGTTTTGGTAATCAAAGTCTATGTTCTTGTAATCTATTAGCCGTAACATTCCAATAAATAAAAATGTAGCAATTACACATTTATTTCATTCATCATTCTGTCTTTGATTTTCAAATTACCCCCGATTGCACTGCCACCTGGCGAATAGCTTCTATTAAAAAAAAAATTGGAGTTTCATTTTGAAAAGTTTCCTAAATCCTAATCCTTCGTATATTCTGTGTTCATGGCAGTAAAACAGTACTTTTATGAAATATGAGTCAATTATTAACTTAAATTAAAATTATTTTCCAAATTTTAGATTTCCTAATGACTGTATTATAATAGGGGAAAAGGTGGGAATATGAAACATGGTGGTTATTAAGCACTGCCATCTATTGGCACTTGAAATGAACATAACCGTTAGTTTCACCAACTACCACCAGAGAGTTACTGGGTCTGTCAGTTCTTGCATGTTGTGATAAACGGCTTTTGTTTACTTTTCTCCCATCAAAAATATTTATAAGGTGAGTTTATCTTTTTATTATTGCATAAATTATGATGAATGTGAAATATGATGTGGTGTGTTGATCAGTCACAAGATGAATTATGCAATTGGCAAAGTTGAAGACTTGGAAATATTTATTTATCTTAGAATTTTGATAAAAAAAATTGGGAAATGGCGTTGGGTGGTATTATGGAACACTCATATTCCATATTACAATAATTAATTTTACTCTTTTCCATATTACAACCAGTGAGAAGGAATCATCTAATGATAAATGATTTTAGACATAGATTGTCACTTTCAAAATATAATTTTCTTTATTTGTAACAAACACAGTGTATTTTTGTTAATTCTCTGGGTTCATGTTTTAAATAAGAAATATATATCACCACATGGGGTGGGCATCAGGATTCTAGAGGTGAATAGGTTCAGTGTTTAACAGTGGCCACTAGTGGTGGGCAGCTACCGGTAAAGTTACCGGTTTTATCGGTAACAACCTTAACGGTAGCTTACCGGCAAAAATTCTGCTACCGTTAAGGTTCCGTTAACCGATAACTATACCATAACACTCGGAGAGCGGTAAGCACGTCTCGGCTTGGTGGTACCGAGTGACGGTACTGACGGTAGTGGTGGGCAGCTACCGATAGTTACGGGTTTTATCGGTAACAACCTTGACGGTAGCTTACCAGCAAAAATTCTGCTACCGTTAAGGGTCCGTTAACCGATAAGCTATACCATAACACTCAGAGAGCGGTAAGCACGTCTCGGCTTGATGGTACTGAGTGACAATACTGACGGCCCTCTGTACCGCTAAGGTCTCGGTAATTATTTTACCATTAAAACTTTTTTTTTTTGCATTTTTGTCAATTTCTCAATAGAATTAATGTTATTTCTGTGATCAGCATACGAAATTATATTAATTGTGAAAGTTTCATCGAAAAATTCCGCGTGTCGCCAAATGAAGACTCATATATGTATATATATATATAATATGTATATATATATATATAATATGTATATATATATATATAATATGTATATATATATGTATATATATATATGCTAGTGATGAAAATGCCAATATGCTTCTGTTTCTAAATAAGAATATGAACTAATTTGTATGAAAAGATAATTGAGGAAATAAATAAAAAATATGCTAACAATGAAATCTAATATATCCTTGAGTATTCACCTTGGTCTTTGGATCATGTGCTGGGCTAATTTGTATGAAATAAGTATTAAAACAAGGGAACATTAAAAGCAGTTTTTAGGAAAACATCTATTACAAATTAGTCAGTTTAGGTTAGTTTTTAAGAAAACATTTATTACAATTTAGTCAAAGCTTTATATGTGTATGTGTGTGTATTAACAAAACTCCCACTTCCACATACACCCTGCAAACATAGACCCATACATGCAGAGGCGGACAAAATTTTATACACCACACCCACACTCAGACACCCTCCTTTCATTCACTTGCGCGGTAGATAGCATACCAAAGTAGCACCAATTAAAGTATGACTTTTTCCCTTTACAATGACATAACAATCAAAATAATATGTAAAATAGAACCAGACATATAGCTTATTAAAGGACAAAAACATTGATTTTTCAGGAGAGACAGTAAAACTGGGAGGCTGGATACTGTAGATAGGCGGCATGCTTCTACCTCTAACTTTGATAATGCACTGATATCTATAAAATTCAAAATCATGTGTTTACTGTTGAGAATCATAGCTTGCTCCCGATTGGTGGGAGGAGTTGCCAGATATCTCCATAAACACAATATCGTAAACAAAATAGAACTGGCTATCGAAATTTTTACTTTATTTCAATATATAGAATATGCAATGGGGTTGTGACTACACACCATAGTAGGATGAAATTTGTTTAAAGACTTAAGTCATAAAGGCGACTACTACCTCACGAGTCTTTTACCGGTGAAATACCGGTAATTCCGGTAACGGCATTGTTGTTTACCGGTAATTCCGGTACTGAGATTAGCGGTATTTGCCCAGCACTAGTGGCCACAAAGACGTGTGAATAGCGATGTTTGACTACTCTTACGTCACACTTCCGAAGATTCCCGACGATAGCCGAAACTGCTTTCGAAGTGCAGACGATTTATTCCGAGTTGAAAAATAACGTTTTTGTTGCCCAAATTCAATTTTAGTAGCAAGAATATTTTGTGGGAATAGTCGGCAATGCTCTTTTTATTTACTCTGGTGTTTTGAAAAAGTGTCTCCCGTTGTGCACTCTGACCTCTAAATGTTTTGAATTGCTGTAGACCAAGAAAGAAGTGTGCGTTCGTATATGTGTGACAGTGAAAAGAGGAGGGGGAAGTAGAGCGGAAGGGAGGGAGGAGAAGGTAAACATATGTGAGGTGCCATATAGAAATGTGTCCTAGGAATTAGTATAATTTATTGTAATTGGTTGTTATAGACTGTATTTTACCAGCGTTTCTATACTTATAGACAATATCGCGTCGCTGTCTTGAAGGGAAATGCAAGAATGTATCGAATGGCACATGTCGTATACCTATTTGTTATTCAAAGTAAGATATATTTTTTGTTAGAAAATATTGTCATATTTGAAAACAGTTAATTAAAATGGCTACATTCAACAACAATACTAGAAGTCTTTTTAATACGTTTGTCATTAATTTTTTTTCATAATAATAAGATCGTCTGGCGATTTAGATGATTGGAGTAGCCATCAATGAACACTGTTTAGATCAATTGGACTTGGGTGAATGCTCATCACTGAATATTTTGAAGCTCTCCAATATCACTTATCTACAATTTTCATTATTGTTTTATTTCTCTCTCTTCTCTGTCTCTATCTAACCCTATATCTCTCTCTCTCTCTGATCATGTGTAATTATCTAAGATTTTCGTCGAACTCTTATGTCATGAGTAAACTGGAATTTTGCCAATTTCGTTGGCTGTAACTGGGAAATTTACTAGTATATTTTATATACTAGGAAAACTAGTAAGCCAGGCAAATATAAATAGTAAATAGAAAACAAAATAACTTCCTAATGATAGAAAGTATTTGTTAGGGTTGGCGAAAGGTTGAAAAGTACGACTTTGATAAACCTTGAACAAATGTAAACAGACTGTAGCCGAACGCCATTTGTTGAATATTTAAAGTTACCCCTAAAACTAATTATATACTTTATGACAAATATTCATAGAAAATGAAGTTTGTATATGAGGGGCTCTCGTATATGTGTAGACATGTGCAATATATGACAATATATAATATTTTGTCTGACAGTTTATTGTTCATAGGGACTGGTTCAGTGAAAGACTTCTTATTACTTATACTTATTTTTTGTACAAAGGTATTACATTAATTACGTGAAACATTTAGAATTGTAATATTGATTATAGACTACATAAATACAATACTGAATTATGGAACTTAAATAATGACGCCCTCGGTTTTTTCTGTATTAATATTCCAGGTGATTTATATTCTCTACTACTCCTTGTGCAAGTCGTACGTGGGTGGAGAAGGTGTGTAACTGACAACGAGGGTAAGACACACAAACTGTTAACAGGGTTTCTTCCAACTGAATAAAACTGTCTGACATTTAGTAGGAAAATATAAATGTCAAGATGTTCGGAGGATTTTTGGTTACATTACATTTATTCAGCGATCACTTTCAATTTGAAATGTGGAAATCTTCTGAATGTTAATATCTACTCCCATTTTCATCTCAATAGTCTTGTATTATTTTATAACAAGTGTAAAAGTATAGATCGAGTATAAGAACTCACACGAAAAATATAATATATATATACTTTTATTTTATATCATTATAGTTCATTTAAATTGATGAATTAGTTTATTGAACAACTTGTCATTTTACTAACAAAGTGAGCAGAGTGATGATGCCTTTCAAATTATTAGAAATATTGAATTCTACAAATTATTTAAAGTCATCCCCACTGTAGACATTTTCTGTTATAATAAAAATGTGAAGTTATGGAAGCTATGTTAAATAGATGGGCTCACGGTATAATAAAATATATTTTTAAGAAATTTGATGCTAATGAAGCGTTATGACGTCACAGCTGAAGCCAGCCCTGCCATCTTCGTGAGTCGAAAAGGACGACAAATAGCCTGAGTTACTCACAACAAGGTTAGTTCACTTAGAAGAATAACCTATTAGATACTTTATTTAAGTGTGGTGGCATAATAGATTAATCAAAATACCAGATAGTAATAAATTAGATTCAATAATACCTTCTGTCTTATGCTGCGCCGAACGAGCCCGGCCTGATTCTCGCCAAATGCTGTGAATTTGAATAACTAAAAGAAGACTTTTCTTACAGCATTCTAAAAACACTTCATCAATCTATCTAATATTCGTAAAGCTTTAGCTCCTTTTATTTTACCATTCAGTTTTTCAATATATGACGCAAAGGTAATTTGACTTCTGAAGATTGAAAAAACGAAATATTGTAATCGACTTCGTTTCCACTGAAACGAACTCACAACGGTTGAGGAGAATCATCCGAGACTCGCTCAGTGTAAACACAGCCTTACTACTGCATCAAATTCAAGTCACCAAGACTACAAACATGTTCCCTGTAATTATCGATTGATTTATCAGTTTGCTCCAAGAAAACTGGAGCTTATGCTACAATATTAGTTGATTTAGATTTAAAATTTGGAAAAGTGAGACCAGCTTAATGACATTATTTATTGATAATCGCAATCCGCTGCTTGTTTCGGTCGCCATGATAAACATGGCTGGTTTAGATTTTTCTATCAGATGGTGTATCTTGCCTTGGGAATATTTCGTTGAATATTCCTCAGATACAGTAATTGCAGCTGCTTCCTCCCTGGGAGGTGAAATATTTAATTTCTTGTAGGAAAACATCTAACAGTCTTTTGAGAACCTCGAGCTGAGGAGACCGAGGGCTGCCGCTCTGGTCAAGGAATTTACTCGAAGAGATATGATGCTCCTTGTGCTGTTGGCTGTTCCTTCAACATAGCAAGATCTCCCTCTCGTCCTCTCTTGGCTGAGTGTCACTCCAGTATTGGGGACGTGACTATAGATGCAACTAATATCTGAACAAATTTGGACGTGTAAAAAAAAAAAAAAGTTAAAAAATTTTGCGATTATTTTTTTTTCTTTTTGCATCACTAGGTCACGTGACCCTCCAGGAGCATTTTCCAGGTGTAATTGATTTGGTACTGTTCTTTGCACTTTTGGAGTGGCTAGAGTTTGAGGTGTTTGAGTCTGTCCCGGTAGTTCAAGTGTTTTGCACTCAGTCTATTTATGCTGAAGGTTCTTTGGGCACTCTCAATTTCCTCTATCTCCCCTATACTGTCTGGGTTCCACAGTTGGCAGCAGTTTTCAATTTTAGGCAGTACCAGAGTCTTCCACAGTGTGATCATGCAATCCTCGCCTCTTGATGAAAATGTTCTGAGGATCCATTCCGATAGTTTCCTGACACTGCCAATAATGTTGTCAATGTGTGTGGTAAACTTTCCATCTCGACTCAGTATTACTCTTATGTCTTACATTCGCTGTGGCGTTGGGTTGGATACCTCATCAGTTCAAATTTGGTTTCGTTGAATTTCATTTTAGTTTTCAAGGTCGTTCTGAAGGAGATGGGCGTCTTCGATCTCCCATATGTCTTTGGTGACTTTGGTGTCATCTACGAACAAGGATATTTTGGAGTGGTGAGCTATGCTGTCGATATCACTGATAAGTACTAGGAACAGGAATGGGCCCAGCATGGAGC
Source organism: Oratosquilla oratoria (assembly GCF_046742065.1). Taxonomy (NCBI): domain Eukaryota; kingdom Metazoa; phylum Arthropoda; class Malacostraca; order Stomatopoda; family Squillidae; genus Oratosquilla; species Oratosquilla oratoria. Next base: position 22,956,515 of record NC_134802.1, read on the forward strand.
CGAGGAACGCGCCCAGCTCTGATAATGTGCATAAGTCACTGTTTTATAATTATGTGCCGGATAATCTGCCTGACGATTGCATAAAATAAGGCCCGATAAAAACAATTTTATCTATCGCCAAATCTCCTCATTAGGCAAATTCTTCTTCTGTCGTCTACAAATATACTGCATACATCGTATTTTTATCATATTCGAATCACAAATGCGAAAAAAACAGTGTAGCGAATTGTAGCGAAACGACCGCACAATGTAGCGAAACGACCGAAACAATATAACGAAACGACCGAACAATGTAGCGAAATGGTTGGTAGCGAACTGGCCATGTAGCCAAACGACCAGATACCCCAGTGATCACTGGAGACTGTTCTAAGGCTGTTCCATTGATGGCTACACCTTGCTCTCTGCTGTGGAAAGAGCTGACCAAACTTGCCTATTTCTCTCCAGGCCCTTTAGGTTGTGTAGTAGGATATCTTGATCCACTTTATCGAAGGCCTTGGCGAAATCAAGGTAGGCTACATGTACACTACCGCCGTTTATATCCAGACGGGTTTTTATTTCAGAAAGACTTTCTTTTATCTCTAGAAATTAAAGTTTAACCAGGGTAAAATGCCAAAATATCTTGCATGGTATTTTAGTCCAATGTAGACAGGCGAATAATAATTTTCTCTGTTGCTTCACGTCGACTACTGAATGATGAGGTAGCGTTTCTTATAAAACGTAAGATTCGTTTTTGGCAAATGAAACCTTGATATTAAGCTGGGAGTCACTTTACAGCAAATTTTATAAAAAAAAAATATATATATATATATCAGATTCTCTTGCTGAACTGAATGAAGTTGATTAACTTCGACCATAGATACAAAGAAGAAAACGAGTCGACTAGAATGGCTATTATTTTTTCTGAAATGTATCGTGTGCATCATAATCGTAAGATGAAATCGTGTGGCAATTTAATTAGGGCTTGAAGTTATGAAACAATTTTTAATCCGTTCTCGAGGAATAAGGAACACAATTATGGAGGAAACTTTATGAGTTTTTTGGGGGGCATATAAAAAAAGAAAAGAAAATGAATTCCGTTATTTTTAATTTTCTATATATGATTGTAATACGGCACTGCCATATATTTTCTCTCAAGTACAAATATTTAACATTGATGGCGCTGGAAATGATGTAGTGTGCGTTTCGTTGACGGCATTTTGAACGATAAGGAATAAGAATACCGCCAACATGGCCCTGAATAATTTTTAACAAAGGTAAAAAAAAAAAAAAAAAAAAAAAAAAAAATAATAATAATAATAATAAAAATAAAATAAAATAAAATAAGGTCTTTTTACATCCAGAAGTAAGACACCAGCCACATGAGATTTCTACTTCTATAGGTTCATTCTGTGAAGCCTCGAGGGAATTTTATTCCGATGAGCGGAGCCCAGTCCTTAGTGTAAGGGGTTGACAACCTTCAGTACCATTGAGTTCTTGTCTTCCTTACTCTGGCTCCCGCCAGGGGTTTTATTCAGGTGGTGGGAACCCTTACGGGAAGGAAGACTAAAAGATTCGTCTCGTGTGGTGGTCGTGCGAGGACATCGGGTAGAATCATCGCCACCCGCAACTCTTTATTTTTTTTTTCAAAGCCAATCGATACCCTCATCCAAGTCTGGGAGAACAATGGTTGACCCGAAGTACCCCTCCTTCACACTCACACACACACACACACACACACACACTCTCTCTCTCTCTCTCTCTCTCTCTCTCTCTCTCTCTCTCTCTCTCTCTCTCTCTCTCTCTCTCTCTCTCTCTCTCTCTTTCTTAGCTACTAACCGCTAACATAGACAGAGACCTACACTGGTGAAAGAGAGAAATTTTTTTTTTCTTCTGAGAGCTGTATGGGAGGGTCGGAGGATCGTTGCTGGCTACTGTGGGGCTGCGGGTTTCCGGTTAATGAAACTTGAGTTAAGAGTTATTATCATCCTTTGTTTTTCTTTGTATAGAATATAGATGAAAACAGGTCATTTATCTATCTTCGCACTAAAGACTAACTAGAAAAAGTAATAGCCTCAAGTTGGTAGGACGTAGATATATCTATTTATTTATCTACTTATTTACTATTTATTTGTTTGTTTATTTATTTATTGTATCTCACTTTATTTAACTTTATTTATTTGTTTATTTATTTATTTATTAATTTAGTTTCCTAGTGTGTTGTTGATCGCGAAACTGGATTTAGTGGTCTAAGAGAAGTTAGACTCACTTTATGGCAACAGTTGAGTTGTAGTGTTGCCAACAAGCGATCATGATTTTATCAGACACGTTGAAAGAATGCAACAATGTGGTATTTCGTCGTATTTACAAAGTCTTATATTTTCCTCGCAGTAAAATATAACTACATTCATCGTAAACACGTTACGATTATGACAACAAATATGGGTTGTTGAAGATTTATGTCGTTATATTCAAACATGGCCGTCAGTCGCATAGTGACAGACCGTTACAGTGGATGGACGGGTATTTGAAATAAAAGTAATTGTATCATAGTACCATTGAATGTTAATAAAACAGTGTTTTATTGTGTTCGTTATCTTAATACATGAGTTAGCAGTACCGTGGTCAGTATTTGTGTGTACAGTATACATTGTACGGTTCCTTGTCACAACATAAGCTAGCTTGGTAAAAGTAAAAAAAGTTGTCTATCTATGATTTCCAGTCCAGCATTGTTCCCTGGTCACTCTAAAATAGAAAA
>NC_134802.1:22976748-22981748 GCF_046742065.1 Oratosquilla oratoria
GATTGGCTCATTAACAATGTTTGGCATTCCTGCTTCCAAAGTTTCCCGAACTGGCCAATCTTTTTGGGTCCAGTGTTTGTCACGGGCTCGACTGTCCCACATACATATATAGCATTGAAACTTTGTAAATCCATGACCATTCTTATGTCATCGTGAGTTTCTCGCAGATGGACAGAGTGACCAAAGTCATTACCATTATGCAAAAGGATACACTTGAGGCTATGCTTGGAGCTATCCAAAAACAGTCTCCACTCAGCAGGGCTGTATGTGCCAAGTCCCAACTCGGTAAACAGACCAGGAACATACAAATTGTTTGTCCTCAGAGAAATGCTTAACAAGTGTACTCTCCCTTGTTTTGGTAATGTGATACCCGTACCGACATGTCAAGCATATGTCTTTCACTTAACCTGGAGGCTAAAAGTTCTGTAGCTTTCTTGGAGAGCGCCCAATCACGTATCAAGTCATTCAAATCCTCTTGATTGAAACAGTGAGGAGCTAATGACTGTTCAGCATCTGATGATGAATCTGCAGACCCTGAGTCCATTCCGTGGACATACATATCAGGTACATAATTTTCATCCTCGGAGGAATCATATCCACTGGAAATCGGAACTGGTAGAGACTCAGAATGAGGTACTGGCCGGATCGCCGAGGGAATGTAGGGGTAGTCGATTTTGTGTCGATTTTTCTTGCCAATCTCTTTAGTATTCACCAGACAGAAATAACAGTCCGATACATGATCCTTTGGCTCTCGCTACACCTTGGGGATTCCAAAAGGAAGACCATTTCTTTTTCTTTTCGTCCACTCACGAAGATGTTCCACACAACTATGGCAAACATGTGGGGCCCACTTTTGATCTTGATCGTCAAGAGGAACATCAAAATGTGCCTTATAAGTGTGGATCGATCACAAAGTTTGATATAATGCGCCTTTGACAAACCAGCATGTAACAGCCACATAGGTAGCAGAAAGTGTCTGGATCATTAACGCAATTTCCACTTGACGAACCCATCACGCTAACATGAGACCTAAAAAAAAGAAACAATATTGTCAATATTTTACACAATAATACCTATTACTGTCTTACTACTATGTACTGTGAAGTATTTGCTTTCTACAATCACCCTCTCTGTCTGTCCGGAGGACAGCTTTCGGAGAAACAAGAAAATAGAAATTACAGAATAACAAAAGCATGTAGGTAAAAATGGATTATATATTTGAAATCAGCATGAAAAAACGACTTTAGATTGGCAGATAAATCTAAGTCACCAGAAAATGTGATTAAAACTGTTCCCTATTAATTATATATATTAAATCGTTAACCAAAGGGATAAACTGACAAATCCAACCGCTCATAGCTTGAGTACGAGTATGAGATTATGATCCGAATGTAAAGCAGTGGCGACCATAGTTGTCGCAATGATAAACACAGTATATTCCCTACCTACCTCGTTTTCCCCTCCCCACCTAATACTTTCTCTCTCACACACACACACACACACACACACACACACACACACACACACACACACACACACACACACACACACACACACACACACACACACACACACACACACACACATATATATATATATACTGTATATATATATATATATATATAAAATGTGTACATGTGTTTAGTAGGCAGTCCTTTTCATATTCGAACATATCACGTTTTTGTGTATTACAGAGCTGTTTTGTTTTGAGAAGGAAAAATAAACAATTATGTATCTATTTTGTAATATGTTTCCACGAAGTGATTAAGTTGCCTTTTCGTTAAATTAAAATAACCTAGAAGAAAAAGAATATGAACTCTGTAATATTCAGTAGAAAGAAAGAAAGAAAAAACTGTGTTTGACCGTCTGGATTTACAAATGTTATTTTGATATACAAAACACTAAGGATGAAAGAAAACTATTTTTGTTTCTCCGTGAGCTCATTATGGGATGAAAATAAATACATAATGCCTCTAGGGAGCCCAGATTACCTTGATGCGAACAGTTCCCTGAGCATTTTCCCACCGACGGGAAAATACTCGCGAGGGAAAAACGTTATGACGTCATAGCGTTTCCAAGGCGTCGGTGGGAAAAGTAAGAAGGATGCTTGATGCTGAGAGGAAGTGAATATTTTAAGGTAGTATTTATTATTTCGCTTCAAAACCATGGCTCACTGCTAGCCCAGTTTAATGAATATATAGTGGACCATTCTGTTTTAGTTTAGTAAAGAATATTTTGTCAGTTACAGGGACAACGGTACTAGAAACGAATTAAGTCTCTATAATTTTAGGGGGGTCAGGGGTGAGGTGGGCTTGTGGCGACGGTTGTGGCCTGGAGGAAGGCCACTGTTACACGACTCGTGACGTCATCGATTGGTCAACGTTTCTCATACGAATGGAACTTCCATTTACGATTTTTTTTCGATTGTGATAACCGGCGTTTCTATCTCTGGGGACGATATTTTGATGAAGAGATGTTAATCAAGGAGAGATTTGAGGAAGGAAGGTAGCAGAAATGAGCGATAGAAGCTAATATTGATCATCATTCTTATTTTGAGTGTAGAGTAGTCTCTAATCATTCTACATACTTATTCTATTGTTGCAAAGTGTCCTTGATAGTAAGTACAAACTGTCACAAACCAGGACACCTAACAACCCTATGTACCAATTCTAATTTTTAACTATTATATTAATTTATTGATTTATTCTTATTTATTATATTGATTTATTGATTTATTTTTGTTTATTATATCCATTTATTTATCTACATATCCACCTATCTATTTATCTATTCATATATTTATTGAAAAAAATCATTACACGGATATTGTGTAAGAAAGAAGACACGAGTGAACAATCGTTTCATACCATGAAAGTCTTAGGCAAGAGCCCGCCCCGAGGATCAGGGAAGTGTTAAATAACAACGGTTATTTACAGGACAGGTCAGGCTAGGTCAAAGTTCAGAGAAGGTCATTATTTTTTTTGCCGGATCGTCTTACCAAGGGGCTTCCAACCCCTTCCCTACTGGGTGGCACCTTTCCTTCTCTTCCTGTTGCCTCCAGGCGATTTTATTCATTCACTGGCAACCTCCCCCATCACCCATCCTCGGTAGCCCCTTCCTTATTGGTTGACAGATTGTCTCTTACTCTATCTATCGCCAGGCGATTTTATTCATCTCTGTGGCACCTCTCCTACGGTAGCGACGGGGGTTGACTTGTCATCCAGTTTGGAGTGCTGAGAACTAATTAGTTTGTCACATGATCCTAGAAGGAGGAGGAGGAGGAGGAGGAGGAGGAGGAGGAGGAGGGGATCAGTTGTCTGCTGTCGGGTCATCCTAGGCCTCTTTCTTTCACGCGGGCGTTTCTGTGCGGGCGTCGAACTCACTGACAGACCAGCAGCAGCATCAGTCCCCTGCCACCGCCCTGCGTTCTGTCCGAACCTTCCTCAGTCATCCCTTATCTCCTTCGGATGTGTGAAAGCTCACATTACCACCAGTGGCCAGCAAGGACGCGCTTGTGCCGCGCGTCGTGTGAAAGGTCCCATTGAATTCCATTAAATGTTGAAACGCCGCATACGCGAACGCGAGTATGGGATCTTTAGCTCGGCCCGGAAACCGAGCACCAGCCTCTCGGGGCTTGCATGTGCCTTGGTAGCTATACTTTTTTGGTGGAAGGTGGGTGGTTGACTTCGGCAGGAGCCGCCGATTTTATTCTCCGAGTCGCGGAGATTGATTCATTGATTAGATGACGTCATCACCACATTAGGTGACGTCATTACCAGATTGTACTTTACAACCAGGACGTTTCTTCAGATCCAGGAAAATATCTAAGTTTATTTCTTTATTCCTATTTATTTTATGTATTTTTTGCTATATCTGGTATAGCATCTGAGAGGAAGGCAAGCCACCCTCCCCTATCCATGGCGGCTTTTCAGAAGTTGAGGAACCTGAGAAGACGCGCGAGTTCGAGGTTTTCCGAAGTCGGGCGCAACGATCGTAAAACTCAAACGCCGTTCTTTTTCATTTCCCCATCAAGAGATCTCTAGCGTATTCCTTCCGTTAGGTGTATTTGGGGGTCAGAGATCGGGATTAGTGGGCTGGAGGAATGAGGGGGGAGGGGTCGTGGTGGGGGAATGAGGGGGGCAGGGGTGGTGGTTGGATGGGGAGTTTGAATCTTTGCTGAATATGTGTCTTGCCCCCTTTTGTAGCGAGTAGGGCCACCAGGAGCCCGAAGGAATTCTTTAAGAAATTTTGGTCACGAAGGAATCGGAAACTTATGGAAGAGAGTCCTTCCCTTCTCTCGTCTCTCAGCTGAATACAATCGTCTGGCGAAGGAAATCTTTAAGAAATTTTGGTCGCGAAGGAATCGGAAACTTATGGAAGAGAGTCCTCCCCTTCCCTCGTCTCTCAGATGAATGAAATTGCCTGGCGGCTGCTATTCCTTTTGGAGTGAAGGGGTCTCTCTCAGATGAATGAAATCGCCCGGCGGCAGCTTGAAGAAAGGCAGCTCCTGAGTCTGAGGGAGTTGTTCCTGTACACTTTATCATGTTTTCTTAATCTGGGTGTCGCCTGGCAATTTTATTCAACTGAAAGGACGTTTTCACCTTTTAGGGATGATGACCATCATCGGCGATTGTGTTTACATTTTTTTTTTCTGAAAATAGTAGTTCCGTGACTCAGCTGAATAAAATTATATATCGACAGGAAATGTAAGAGTATGATTAATATAATTGCTTCTGGCAGGGGCCAGACGATGCTATTCAGCTGAAAGGCGGACCCAGAAGCCAGTTCTCAGCCCTATGAAAACTGTCAGGTATCCAATATAAAACCATCAACATAGGATCACCGGGCTTTCATGTGCTAAACCATTACATCCGTGGGTTAATACATACATTACCTTTGTGAACACATTACCTGTGAGAACTATGTCCCCAGTGCGGAGGGCGTGCATGGGGATGGGCGTCCCTGAGGGCGTGGAGACGAGGCTGTGGCCGGGGAAGCAG
>NC_134802.1:22986748-22991748 GCF_046742065.1 Oratosquilla oratoria
ATGTAAAAAAAAGAAAAAAAAAAAAAGCTATTGGGTGACCATAGGTTACTCAGGATATGATCATGGATCCAGTTCTCTTTACACAGAAAGCTTTGTTCCTCTTCGGCTATCAGAGCACATAAGGCAAAGGTGTTAGCTGAGCTTTTTTCCTACAAACCCTCCTCATTTTTATTTTTTTTCCCATGGGTGATTTTTCTTTTTATTTCACGCTTTGGGATGGGAGTGCACCATGGATCAGGTGAACGGAAGTTTCTGAATTCACCATGAAAGCCATAGACCGTCATAAGGCCGGAAATGGAAGAGGATGGAAGGTGGGTGGGAGGAGAAGAGGAGGGGAGGGAGGGAGAGGAGTGAGAAAGAGGAGGGGAGGGAGGGAGATGAGAGAAAAAGAGGAGGGGAGGAAGGGAGAGGAGTGAGAAAGAGGAGTGAGGAAGAGGAGGGAGGGAGGGAGAGGAGTGAGAAAGAGGAGGGGAGGGAGGGAGAGGAGTGAGAAAGAGGGAAGATAAGAGAGAAAGAAAACTCAGGATGAGAAGAGGAGGAAAGTCAAGAGGGGGAGATGGAGGAAGAGGAGGGGAAGGAGAAAGTAAAAAGAAAAGGAGAAGAAGAAGAAAAAGGTAAAGGAGGAGGAGGAGGAGGTGGAAGAGAGGGTGGAGAAGGGGGAACGTTAGGATAAGAGGAATAGGAGGAACAGATGACAGAAAAAGAAGAGGAGGGGCAACATAGGAGAGGAACAGAAGGAGCACTGGGAGAGGGAAATGGAGAAAAAAGGAAGAGCCTGAAGATGAGGAGGAGGAGAAGATGGTGAGGAGGGTTGAGGAGAAGGATGAAAACCATTACCTTACGTCGTCGTTCTTCTCCTGTAGGGACAGGAACTGCCTGACGAAGGAAATCGAGGGAGGAACACTTCCGCCCCTTGAATGGGACCGACGATCCACCGGGGGGGGGGGAGGAAAGGGGGGGAGATCTCTCCTGATCCCCTTCAAGACAGTGGCAACCTTCCCTCCCCCCCTCACTGCCTTCAATTGACGGTTGGCACTTTTCCTTCTGGGTGCCGCCAAGCGATTTTATTAGTCTTTGTGTCATTCTTCGTATCAGGTGGCAACACTTATGTATTTCCTTAAGCTGCCGCCAGAAGATTTTATTCATTCGAGCGTCACTATATTCAAAGTGTTCATCCTTAGTGGTTCAGTACCGGACCATCTCTCTATCCCCTGAGAAGACGGTGCAGACTATGGGCCTCACCTCGGCAGGTGGAGGGAGAGTCTACGTCGATCAACCTTTATGATTGACGCCGGGAGATTTTATTCAGCTCATCTTAGGGGCCAGACTTCGCGGTGGAGCTGCGATTGACTGGCGACATGATTTAAATATTTCATTCTGGCTGTTGTCAGACGATTTTATTCGGCACAGGGGGGGGGGAGGACGTTCCTTTACCTTCGAAGAAGTTGGTGTACGGTGGCGCCAAATTCTCCATAAGGATAAAGGCGCTGTTGTCCTTAAGAATAACAAAGCTATTAGGGGAGGTTCCGGAGGGTCGGCGCGGGGGGGTGGGGGTGGGGGAAATCTTCTTCCCCCGTCCCCCCTCTCCCCTCAGCTCCCCCTCACCTCGTCTGCAACCGGCAGCTGCTCTTCTGGCGGTGGCGACGGTTTTTTGAAAAGTTGGAATAATTACGGAAGACTTATTGTAATTACTCTAAGATCATTAGTTGTAATGAGTGTTATTGGCAAACTGCCCTTTGAGATCTCCCAACAGGTTTCGGTAATTATATAAGTTTTGCTCAATCGTCCTCCTTTTCCTCCTCTTCTTCCTCCTCCTCCTCAACCTCCTCCCCATGCTCCTCCTCATAAGCTCATTCTCCTCCACCTGCTCCTCTTCCTTATTCTCATTTACCTTCTTCTCCTCCTTTTCCACCTCCATCTTGAACTCTTCCTCCTCCTTATTCTCCTCTACCTCTTCCTTCTCTTTGTCCTCCTCTTCCCTCTCCTCCTCCTTTTCCAATACATTTTCGACTTTCATCTACTCCTCCCTCACCTCTTCCTCCTTCTTCTCCTCCTCCTCTTCCATTACATCCTCCACTTCCTCCTTCTCCTCCTCCTCCCTTTTCCTACTCCCCTTTTCCTCTCTTTGTCCTCCTCCTCCACTCGTGCTCCTCCTCATTCTCTTTTTCCACTATATCCTTCACTTTCACCTTCTCTTCCTCCTCCTCCTCCTCCTCCTCTTCCTCCTCTTCCTCCCCCTCCTCTTGACCCCTTTGGTACGGTGAAATCCCCTCGACATTCTTTGCACGCGTTATTCTGGTAGACAAAAGACGATTTCATTTTTAGGTGGCGGGGGGGGGGGGCTGAGAGGGTGAGGAAGTCTCGGGACAAAATAGGGTCCCGATCGACCATGAGGCGATTTTATTCAGCCCAGGGAATCCTCGTGAATAACACAAGGGTTGTGTTTGATTGACTAAGTTTTGCACAGTTATAATGTATAGGTATATACATGTGTATATACATGTATGTACTGTACATATATGTGTATATTTATATATATATATATATATATATATGCATATATATACATACACGAATATATACAGTACGTGTGTGTGCTTGTGTGTGTTTGGTTTTGTTGCCTCCAGGCGACTTTATTCAGTCGAGAGAAACTCCTTGTATAGATAAGTCCTTCTTTCATTCCCACATGTGCTTGAAAAAGGGGAGAAATCTGTACCCTGGAAGCCAAGCTGGGGTCTGTCACTATCCCGAGCAGCTAAGATTTTTTTTTTTTTTTATCCTGAAGTCATCTGTCAAACTGGAGGCTATTTTTGTCTTTCCCTTCGCCTCCTCCTCCTCCTCATCCACTCCTCCTCCTCCTCCTCCTCCTCCTCCTCGTCCCGGCTGCCAATTAACATGAAAGGGGGAAGATTTTCCCTCCTCGTCCATCTCGTCATTCTTCGTCCTGTGACGTCACTCCGAACGCGTTGTCCATTTCCTGTGATGTCCGCCATCATTGTTGTCGTCCTTCGTTTCCTTTAAGACTCCGGGTTCTCTCCCCCTTCCCACTTCCCCTCCGGCTTCTGATGAATAAAATCGCCCGATGGCAACGGCAACGATGATGCTGTTTTTGAATGTGATGGAGTTTAAGTTTTATCACTCTTCGCTTAGTTTAATAGTCACTTATAGGGCGTTTAATCAACTTATTTCCAGTAGACGAGTTACGATTAGAAACACACACACACACACACACACACACACACACACACACACACACACACACACACACACACACACACACACACACACACACGCACACACACAGACACACATAAGTATATATATATATATATATATATATATAAACATATATATATGTATATATATACACACACACGTATATATATATATATAATATATATATATATATACATACATATATATACATATATATATGTATATATATATACATATATATATACATGTATTTATATATATATACATGTATATAATTAAATATATATATATATATATATATATATATATATATATATATATATATATCACAGTAAAGTAATGTCGTAGCACAATAGTAAATTAAACTTTTTATCCCACCATCGGAAAAGAAGACCTTAATGTGGAAACTTCTGTATACTTCGATCACTAACTGTGATCCTCTTCAAGCAGAATGAGGATCACAGTTAGTGATCGAAATAAACAGAACTTTCGACAGTAGTGTCTTCTTTTCCGACGGTGAGATAAAAAGTTTAATATATGTATATATATATATATATATATATATATATATATATATATATGTATAATATATATATGTATAATATATATATGTATATACACCCACCCACACCACACACACACATATATTTATATATATATATATATATATATATTATATACGTATATATATATGCATGCATACATATATATATATATATATATATATATATATATATAAATATATATATATATATATATATATATATATATATATGCTCCTATGAGTCACTCCAAAGATACTCACCACACCATCTTACGAAGGGAAACCCTGGTCAACAACACAGAAATTTTAAACACACACCAAGACCTGAGAAGACTACCTATCCTGGAGGCTCTGTTCATAAAAGATCTTTCCCCAAATCTCAATATACAAGCCCATGACCTGCAAGCGTTACCCAGCGTTAGGAGGTCCGCCCATTACAGTGCCGGGGCGCAAACTGATGACGTCACGCTCCGCTCAGCCAATGGGAGAAGAGACCGTACGTAACCCGCGGCAATCCAGCCAATCACCATCCACCTTCCCTATATAAAAGTTGCTGATATTCATAGAGTCTTCATTACTTCAATTGCCACTGAATAAGCACCTGGAGGTGCGAAAACACGTTTTGGCTTTCGACTATGCCTATTTCTATATCATGGCATACGGCGATTTACTCAGACTCCTGCCTATGGAAGGCAAAGTCTCCTTACGAAAGAGAGAGAAGATTGACAAAAAGCTTTGTCATAACAAGCTTGCCATTTCATTTAATGAAATATATGTATATAGGAAAAGGAAAAGGAGAAGGAGTACGAAAAGAAGCTGAAGGAGGAGTGGGAGGGAGTAAAGGATGGAGCAGAGATGGGTGTGGAGGAGGAATGGGGATGGTTCAAGGAGGGAGTCTTAAAGTGTGCAAGGATGGTGTGTGGAACAAGAAGGATAGGGGGAAATAGAAGAAAGGGTAGTGAATGGTGGGATGAGGAAACAAAGAAGGTTGTAGAAGAAAAGAAGCGAGCATTCACAGATTGGTTACAAAAGAGGACGGGGGAGTCATATGAGACGTACAAAGAAAAGAAAAGAGAAGTAAAGCAAAAGGTAAAGGAGGCAAAGAGGAGAGCAGATGTGAAATGGGGTAAGAGTATGACAGAAAATTTTGAAAGTAATAAAAAGATGTTTTGGAAAGAAATTAAGAGAGGAAGAGGAGGCGAATCAAGTAGGGAAGAAAAGGTAAAAGGTGCAGATGGAG
>NC_134802.1:22996748-22999248 GCF_046742065.1 Oratosquilla oratoria
AATACACTCCACTCCCCCTCACCCTCCCTCTTATCTTGGCACCTACTGGATGACGGGTCATCCCTTCACCTTGTCCACTGCCCTTGGTCGGAGGTAGTGCCGCAAGACACAGCACATCCACAACAAGGCCGCTTCATTAAATCGGCGACCCCCCTCTCCGTCCCCCCCATGCAGAAAAGGAGAAGACGGGGGGAAATCCCTTCGGGTTGCGTCAATTTTTTCTCACACATACTACCTCACCCCCATCCCCCCACCCATTCCACCTCATGCATCACAACATCATCCATATACAACCATTCTCCATTCACCCCTGTCTTCCGTCCTCTCCCTTCCTTCCTCAACAGACATTCCCCTCTTCCCCAAAGCCCCCTTTACCCCATTCATCCATCTCATCCTAGGACGCCCCCTCATGTTCACTCCCTCCACATCTGCCTTCCATACCTCTTTTACTAGTCTTTCTTCACTCATTCTTTCCATGTGTCCACACCATCCTAATACTCTTTCATCAACCCTATCTCTCAACTCCCTTACCACCCCTGTTCTCCTCCTCACCTCCTCATTTCTCACTCTATATAGCCTAGTAATCCCCATCATACTTCTCCGACACCTCATCTCAAACACATTCAAGCTCCTTCTCTTTTCCTCTCTTACGTTCCATGTTTCTGCCCCATACAGTACTGTTGGCACAGTCACTCCTTCATACAGTCTCCTCTTAGCATCCATTCCTAAATGTCTATTCCTCATTACACTTTTTAATCCACCAAGGCATTTACTCGCTTCTCTCAATCTACATTCTACCTCCACCTCCACTCCACCCTTTCCTGCCACATTTGCACCCAAGTATCTAAAACTATCCACTTCTTCCAGTCGCTCTCCCTTAATGCTCACTTCCAGTCTGCTGCCACTTTCACCCCTTGTACATCTCATCACCTTACTTTTACCCACATTTATCTTCAACTTTCTTCTATCACACACTCTCCCAAACTCTGTCACCAACTTCCTCAATCCCTCCTCCGATCCTGCTACAAGCGCAGTGTCGTCCGCAAACAACAGCTGGCCCACCTCCCACTTTTCTCCATTTTTCTTTAAACATCTCCAATCCCTGTCCCACCACCCTAGCATTTACCTCTCGCACCACCCCATCGAAGTATAAGCTGAACAGCCAGGGCGACATAACACATCCCTGATGAAGTCTTACCTTTACCTCGAACCATTCACTCTCTCCATTTCTAATCCTGACACATGCTCTACTACTCTCGTAAAAACTCTTGACAGCTCCTTGAAGCTTTCCTCCTATCCCGTATATCTGCAAAACCTCCTACAGTGCCTTCTTGTCTACCCTGTCATAAGCCTTTTCCAGGTCCATAAAAACACAAAAAACATCCTTACCTTTTCCTATAGCTTTCTCACATATCTGTCTTACCACAACCTAGACAACCTCAACCTGTCCTAAATCCACACTGTTCCTCACCAGTTACTCCTTCTGTTCCTCTCCTAATCCTCTCAATCAAGATCCTCCCATAAGCCTTCCCAACTACACTTAACAAGCTAATCCCTCTGAAATTACTACACTCACAATTGTCCCCTTTTCCCTTGTATAGTGGAACTATACAGGCACTCCTCTGGCACTCTACCCTCTTGTAGACAAACATTAAATAACCTCACCAACCAGTCCACCATCACTGTACCTCCTTTTTTTAGACATTCCGCATGGCATCCATCCAGACCAGGTGCCTTACCTGCTTTCATCATCTTAACAACTGCCTTGACTTCATCCTTCCTTATTTCTCCTCCATTTTCCTCACTCATTACGGTAATTTTCTTAGCCTTTTCCACTGCAACTATCTTTCTCTCCCTATCCTCCTTCATATGTAGCAACTCCCTAAAATACTCCGCCCATCTTCCCCCTACTGCCTTCTCTTCCATTATAATCTCTCCATCTGCACCTTTTTTCTTTTCTTCTCTACATGGTTACGACGCCAGATAACCTTTAATCAATCAATCAATTAATCTTCTCTACTTGATTCGCCTCCTCTTCCTCTCTTAATTTCTTTCCAAAACTTCTTTTTATTACTTTCAAAATTTTCTGTCATACTCTTACCCCATTTCACACCTGCTCTCCTCTTTGCCTCCTTTACCTTGTGCTTTACTTCTCTTTTCTTTATACCTTTCATACGACTCCCTCGTCCTATTTTGTAACCAATCTGTGAAAGCTCGCTTCTTCTCCAACCTTCTTTGTTTCCTCATCCCACCATTCACTACCCTTCCTTCTATTTCCTTCCGTCCTTCTTGTTCCACACACCATCTCTGCACACTTTGTGACTCCCTCCTTGAACCATCCCCATTCCTCCTCCACTCCAAGCTCTACTCTATCCTCCACTCCCTCCCACTCCTCTCCCAGCTTCTTCTTGTACTCCTTCTCCTTTTCCTTTTCATTTAAAGAGTTCACTCTAAGCACCTCCCTACCTTTTGTCCTTTTCCTCTTTCTCCATCTATCCTC
>NC_134802.1:23011748-23014248 GCF_046742065.1 Oratosquilla oratoria
TGTGTAAGAGTTCATTAACTCTCGCAGCGTGGAGTTGGAGAGTTGGGGGCAGGGTGACCAGATTTTTCGAGCGATGATATGCTAGACGGCTGCTGAAATTATGCTAGATTGGCAAAAACAATGCTAAATCTTTTGCTTCTCCTGCTGAGCCCAATATATATCGATGAAGTATTGTTTTTAGGGGAAATATGCTAAATCTAACATAATTATGCTAAATCTGGTCTCTCTGGTTAGGGTTTCCCTTGGGGCTGAATAAAACAACCTGGCGGTAGATTGGAGAAACATAAATATTTGGGGTAAAAGGGGCATTGGGAAAGAGGGGAATGTCTGTTGAGGAAGGACGGGAGAGGACAGAAGATATGGGTGAATGGAGAAGGGTTGTGTATGGATGATGCTGTGATGCATGAGGGGGAGTGGGTGGGGGATGGGGTACGAGGGAGTATTTGTGAGAAAAAAATTGACGCAGCCCGAAGGGATTTCTCCCCATCTTCTCCTTTTCTGCATGAGGGAACGGAGAAGGGGGGGGGGAGTTCGCCGATTTAATGAAGCGGCCTTGCTGTGGATGTGCTGTGTCTTGCGACACTGCTTCTGACCCAGGACAGTGGACAAGATGCAGGGATGAGCCGTCATCCAGGAGGTGCCAAGATAAGAGGGAGGGAAGAGGGTAGAGGGGAATGGAGTGTGATAGGGATGGAATGGGTGGGAGTGGTTTTGATGCCTTTTTTTTTGGCTACCTCCCTTGTAAAGGGGGAAAAGCCTTTCGTATATGTACATATAACAGTGAAAATGTGTCAATTTCCATAGCTACGTTGGCTGGCGTGGATTCATTAAAAAAATGGATATTAATATCCTCCAACATCATCTATTCATGTTATTTATGGATTTAAAAAAAAATATTCCCTTCCCCTACTCACCCCCACCCCCTTCAATCGTTAATAGACAAATGAACTATTTCATCACTAAAATTGCCAACATGAATAACAGCCGTCGCCATTCTCCATTTCAGTGATGATTTTATTTCCTTTGTTTTGCATCGTTTCCAACCTAACTTAACCTAAACCTAGTCTAACTTAACCAAGCATAGTGTAGCCTTACCCAACCTAAGCTAAGCTAACCTAACGTAACCTAACCTAACTTAATCATACTTTTATTTAATTTCAGTGATGATTTGATTTCCTTTGTTTTGCTTCATTTCCAACCTAACCTAACCTAACCTAAACCTAGTCTAGCTTAACCAAGCATAGTGTAACCTTACCTAACCTAAGATAACCTAACCCAACTTAACCTAACCTAAGTTAATCATACTTTTATCTGATCTAATCTAACCTAGCCAAACTTAAAGTATCTCAATCTAACTAAACCTAACCTAACCATACTTTAATCTAACCAAATCTAAACAAAAGTAACTCAATCTAGCTAAACCTAACCTAACCATCCTTTAGTCTAAATTAACCTAGATAACGAAACGTCCCCGTCCCCAGCTCACCTCACACACGTGACCTCACCCCCTCCCTCCCCACCTTAGCCATAAAAGCAATATACGTTCCTATCTGTTGAAAAAAAAAAAAAAAACAATAATAATGATAAGTAAAAAAACAAACAAAAAAAAACAAACAATAAAATAAAATAAAATAAAGTAAAATAGAATAAAATCTGAACCAACTGCAATCCTACTCGTCTCTTCTTTTTCGAAATTTGCCGAAGAGATCCTACTCGACCGAGCTGCAAGAGTGTCAACACGCCAGGAACCGCAGACACCCGAAGGCCTGTTTGAAAACGTTAATTTCTGTTTGGACTCACTGCCGCACCAAACGAGAGGACGTGAGTGGCTCCCCGTGTGATGTACTCTGGCTGATGGAGCCTCAGGGCAGGGCCAAGTGAAGTGTCGGCGAGGACATTCAGCTGCCTGGAATTGTGTCCAGTCGTGACTTGCTGAACACGAGCAAGTCTGTTTGGATGATAGACGCGGAGTCGTGTATTTTCTCGGAATCGTGTGTATGTATGTATGGATAATGCACACGTACGTGCAAGTATACATTTATACATTTATATATTCATACATACGTACATATACCCCCCACCCCACACCCCCATATATATAAATATATGTATATATATATATATATATATATATATATATATATATATATGTATACACATACATAATACAGTATCTAATATGTGTCCCTGTACACACTAATAGCAATTTAAGCTAAATTGATCTTGGTACATATTTGTATATAAAAAAACCCACCACCCACATAACCTATCCACCCACCACACTCACTCACACACACATACTCACTCACTCACTCACTCACTCACTCACTCACTCACTCACTCACTCACTCACTCTCACTCTCTCTCTCTCTCTCTCTCTCTCTCTCTCTCTCTCTCTCTCTCTCTCTCTCTCTCTCTCACACACACACACACACACACACACACACACACACACACACACACACACACACACGCACACACCAACAGACAGTTAGTTTGG
>NC_134802.1:23029248-23036748 GCF_046742065.1 Oratosquilla oratoria
GCGACAGATGGCGTTCTTCCTTTTCTTGATGTGCTCCTCACCCAGAAAACCGACGGGAGCACCCACACAGCAGTGTACACCAAGCCAACTAATCCTGGTTTGTGCTTGAATGGAGAGAGTGAGTGCCCTCAAAGATATAAGGACTTCACTATTGGATCCTTCTACAGGAGAGCCCTCACCCATTGTTCCAGTTGGACCTCCACTCAGAGAGAAATTGACCGGTCTACACAACTCTTAGTCAATAATGGCCACTCAAAGAGCGACTGTCAACTTGTACTGCGGACCGTCATGAGCAAGTGGTACGAAGGGCAACAGACTCCTGTATAAGAAGGCAATACCTTTACCTTGTTCTATAGGGCCTACATGTCGCAATGTGACCCCCACCAACGAGATGGACCACATAAAAATTTCCATTTATTATAAGAACAAGAGAACTAAAGACCTTATCATGGAAAATAACAACTCCCCATGCCCATCCGACATCGAGTGTGTGAGTCTGGTGTACCAGTTCAAGTGTCCTTTTGGGGACTACGCCCCAAGATTCCTACATCGGACTCACTACCACTCGCCTTTCCAGACGGTTGACATACCACCTTAACATTGGAGGCCCTAAGCGGCACCTCCAGGAGACCCATAATATTCCAATCACCAGATCCATCTTAGTGGACAATACCACAATTTTAGACCGAGAAAGTGACAAGCGTCGCCTTGCCCTTCTTGAGGCCCTCCACATCAAATACAGCCAGCCTACATTGAACACCCAGCAGGAAGCCCCCACCATCCTTCCCAGCCTCAAACCGTTCAGAATCCGCCAAACCAGACAACCTAGCTACGACACATATCAGCCCTCTCATGAGCAGTCACTCCGGCCGCTACGGGCGCCCAGACCACAGTAACGGTCATCTTAAGTGTCCTTTCCCAGTGGTCACAGTTCCCCTTCCCACGTATCCTTCCCCAGTATTCAACGTGTCCTTTCCCAGTTTTAGACCAGAGTAATGGTCAACCTCTTTGTGATCTTTCCCAGTGTTTACATTCTGTATTTATAATCACCCATTTCTTTGTTCTTATTACAATTGAAAATGCTAACTTCGATTAGCAAAACGTCTTGTATCCTGTTCCACCCATTAGATGACTTCTATCGGCAACTTAGTTTATTTTACCTCTCCATGCTAGAGAGATCTCCAGAAGACTTTAAACTCTTCATTGGGAACTCATCAGAGCTCAATTTGCTGTTGCATACAATTCAATATGCCTTAAAGAAAATATTTTGCCGCGTTACTCCAATATATATATATATATATATGTATATATATATATATATATATATATATATATATATATATATATATATATATATATGTGTGTGTGTGTGTATACGAGGTCTGTTAAAAAATACGCGGACTGACGTCATAAAGCAAAAAGTACTTTATTTAGAAGTTACAGATCTGGGTCCCCTTCAAAGTACTCTCCTCCCCAACGCACGCATTTATCTCAAATCTTCCTTTCAAGGGTCTTTTGAGTTTGAGGAACAAGAAAAAATCGCAAGGAGCAAAGTCAGGTGAGTAGCGGGGTGGGGAAGAACAGTGATCGAGTATTTGGCCAAAAACTCACGAGTTGTGAGGGCTGAATGGGTTGGAGCGTTGTCGTGATAGAAAAACCAGTCGCCACTCCTCCACATTTCTGG
This sequence comes from Oratosquilla oratoria, assembly GCF_046742065.1. Lineage (NCBI taxonomy): Eukaryota > Metazoa > Arthropoda > Malacostraca > Stomatopoda > Squillidae > Oratosquilla > Oratosquilla oratoria. Next base: position 23,030,933 of record NC_134802.1, read on the forward strand.
CCTTTTGCGACGGATGACGTTCCTGAGACGTTTCAGAGCTTCAATGTAGTAAGTCTGGTTCACTGTGGAGCCTTCGAGGAGGTACTCGTGGTGAACAACACCCTAAGCATCGAAGAAAACTGTCAGCATCACCTTAACCTTGGATCGAACTTGGCGAGCTTTTCTGGGTCTGGAGGATGTTTCACTCATCCACTGGGATGATTGGACCTTCTTTTCAATGTCAAAACCATAAACCCACGATTCATCACCTGTTATGATCCTGGACAAGAAGTTTCTATCTTCTTCTGAATGATCAAGCGGTTCCTGACAAACCTGGACGCGATGGGTTTTTTGTTCGTTCGTCATCAGGCGTGGCACAAATTTTGCAGCAACGCGGTGCATCTTCAGTCTTATTGTCAAAATCTCGTAACAAGATTCAACTGATATCCCACACTCTTCAGTAAGCTCCCTGACAGTCAGACGTCGATTTGCCCGCACCAAGGTGTTGATTTTGTCGACGTGTGGGTCGTCAGTTGATGTGGAAGGACGTCCAGGACGCTCATCATCTTCAATGGACTGTCGACCATCCTTATTAAGACGGTCATACCACTTGAAACATGCCACACACTTCATAGCAACATCACTGTAAGCCGTGTTAAGCATAGCAAAGGTTTCAGTCGCAGATTTTCCAAGTTTAACACAAAATTTCACAGCAATTCGTTGCTCCTTCAAGTCATTCATTCTGAAACCCACCAAACGAAAAAATCGCACTTCACTAAAATCCGCGTAGCTAATACACATATAAAGATATTTGCAATCGGGAAATGACGTCGTAATCAGCTGATCTGTGCAAACCTAGCGACATCAAGCGGATTCCCCTGGAACCAACCGGAGCCTCGCAATTCAATCAGTCCATGTATCTTTTTTAGCAGACCCAATGGAGGCCACAACCAGAAATTGAAATGTACTGCCGAGGACTCGAACTCAGCCATCACATGACAAGTGACGTAGTGACTTTCCAACTACGCTATCAAGAGAGATTTAAGTCAAGCGCAATATTCCTTATTTATATATTTGTATACTCGAGTACATACACATACATGAAATTTTGCGTTCAACCCATCTCCACTATGATAGTACAATTGGAAGTATACAAACGCGGGAAAGTATTTGTACAACACTGAATGGGTCCCAGTGATTAGAGATACATTTTAACAACCACAATGCACTTTAGTTCTAAGCCATCAACATCGGGAGACCAAATGGAGGCCACAACCAGAAATTGAAATGTGGTACTGCCGAAGACTCGAACTCAGCTATCACATGACAAGTTACGCAGTGACTTACCAACTACGCTATTGAGAGAGATATAAGTCAAGTGCAATATTCCTTATATATATTTGTATGCTCGAGTACATACACATACATGAAATTTTGCGTTCAACCCATCTCCACTATGATAGTTGGAAAGTCACTGCGTCACTTGTCATGTGTTTTTGTCCACTTAAGAACATAAGAATGAAGGAGACTGAAAGAGACCATAAGGTCTACACTAGGTCTCTTGCAGTCTCCTTCATTATTCCAATTTCATTGATCTGCGGCAGTGCACGTTTCAAAGGATTACAAAGGCGGAGCATGCCGACAGGAGACCTTTTGGTCCATATCTAGGTCGGATGCGAAAAAAATCATAATAATAATAAAATAATAAATAAAAACTATAATAATGTAAATAACAAATAAAATACATAAATAAATGCATAGGTATAGTTAAATAATAAACAAACAGGTAAATAGTAAATAATAATAAATTGACATAACTAATAATAAATGAAAATCAAACAGACAAATGATAACAAAACAAAAACAAATAATATAAAATAAATTATAATCGTTACAGCATCTTGCTTAGGTGTTTATCTAAATGATTCTTAAAGCTTCGAACTGAACTACATTGCACTACCTGTGCAGGAAGTTTATTCCATTCATTAACTACACGGTTGGCAAAGTTGTTTCTACCTACTTCCAAATTGAATCTATTTCCGGACAGTTTGAGACCATTGTTTCTTGTCTGATTCTCATTCAATGTGAAAATGTTGTCACTTTTGATGTCAATTCCCTTTAAAATCTTAAAGACTTGTATCAAGTCACTTCTGAGTCTACGCTTTTATAGGGAAAACAGATTCATATGTTTTAGTCGATTTTCGCGGGACATCCGTTCCATGTGGTGCGCTCTAGGCTATCGGGCGCATTGTGGTGCGTCCCAGCGTGCAGCGCGCAGAGTTTACACGCAATCCAGGTAGCACCTTTTCAAACTTCACTACATTTAATCATTCATTTCATTGCAAACTCTTTCCGTGTTCATCTCATGGATGCAATATTCATTCTGTACTATAGTCTCTATTTTTACTTTTGATATGTTCTACTTGTGTTTTTCTCCGGAATTTTATGGTGCACGACTTTGCACGACATTGACTTCCCACCGCCACCACTGCATTACCCCGAAGACGAACCCCGGACAGGGCTCGCAACGTCGGAACAAATTGGCAAACGACGAGTCCAGCGCACACCTTCTTCTTCTTCTTCTTCTTCTTCTTCTTAAAAAAAAAAAAAAAAAAAACCATATATATATATATATATATATATATATATATATATATATATATAAATATATATATATATGTATATATATATGTATATATATATGTATATATATATATATATATATATATATCTATATATATAAAACCACTATCCAAAAATAAGAAACAGGTTTCTATGACAATTGAAGTTTTTCTCCTATGATTGACGCTACACATTTTCCGTCACAATGGAAGACGTTATCTGTAAACATTTCTTAGAAAATATTTTATGTCTTCTCTTTTATACCCCATCGTACATTTTCTATGTTTTTTTTTTTCAAAAAGTTTCAAACTGTAAATCTATTTCTTGATTTACTTGCAAACAGAAACCTTGGAAGATTCCTCATTCCTCTTCATAAAGAGTTAAAGACTACTCTAAGTGATCTCTCGTTGTTCGATGCACTTCTTAAAGGATTAAATATTTTCTCAAAACCTCTATTGAGGATTCTCATCGTAGCTAAGCATTTAATTTTACATAATACCATTCGATTTTGTGCAGATGGGAGAGACCTCTACTTCCGTGCGTGCGTGCGTGTGTGTGTGTGTGTGTGTGTGTGCGTGTGTGTATGAATGTGTGTGCATGTGGGCATACGTGCGTAAGTGCGTGCGTGTGTGTGTGTATGTGTGTGTGTGTGTGTGTGTGTGTGTGTTTGTGTGTGTTGTGTGTGCGCGCGCGCGTGTGTTCAAGCGTGTGTGTTTGTGCGTTTGTGTGTGTGTGTGCGCCTGTGTGTGTATGTGCGCTTGTGTGTGTGTATGTGTGTGTGTGTGTGCGTTTGTGTGTGTCTATGTGTGTTTGTGTGCGCGCGCGCGTGTGTGTGTGTATGTGCGTGTTTTTGTCATAACGTATAATGGTAAAGAATAATTTTATGTGAGGAGTAATCATATGTATGTTTCTAATAAGTAGCTAAATGAATATGACATACAAATAAACTAATAATCAAAAAAATTTCTCCAATTCGCAAGTGTGCTTACCATCGTGAACTTATATTCTTTCTTAAGGCTTACTCCTCTGAAAGTAGTCGAGGAACTGTTGGGAAACTCGGTAAATTTGTGAATCTGGATATTATACTTTTCTCGTTCCCGGCTAGCAATTCTATTCAAACGAGAGTACAATCACCTCATTCCGGCGTCGTAAGTTTAAAACCTGCCACAATGAGCTCTCGAAGTTTTAAATTACATTCTAGCTATCGCCTGATGATTTTATTCAGCTGAGGGATGGGTTTCCCAGAGCGGCGAAAACGTTTTTTCGCAATGAAAAACGATTTTCTTGAGAATGATCAAGAAATTTACGAGAATTCAAAATTTGATTCTTTAATGATGTAATACAGTTATAAGTAATAGGAATTCTTTTTCCTAATTGTTTTTGTAGAAATTTAGCTACAATTTACATATTTTCGTAGCTAGGAGGTTTTCTATTATGAAACTATATTCCTCCATAAATTTTCAATATTGATTCGATTTCGAGATTGGACGTTCGTGATTTAGCCTGATGTCAAGCAATGTTGACCGTTTGATTTGAAGTTGGTTCTCGTAGAGATATCGAGAATTAGATTTTACATATTTTTGTTCTTATAGAGCTATTTTCATAGCTTTACCAGCTTATTATCAGCAGTATGATTCACAATTTTTAAAGCCTCATAAATAGGCGGAGAAAGATACTTGTAATTTTGAGAGATTCAATAATGAGAGGAATCATCCTTTGGTTCTTCATGGTCTGTTGAGGTACCAGAGAGAATGTGGCTGATTCGAGGTGGCTGTGGGAGAGGTTTCTCACAGAAATATCTCGATTTAAGCACCTTCCGAAGTGAAACCCATCCAAAGTACAATTGTTCAATGACCCGAGCTCCATCTGAACTTACCTTGCCGTCGATTAGGTCAAGGTCGTCAACCTCCTCCTGTGACACGCTAAAGATAAACACGACGCTAAGGTCGAAAAGGTCTTTTCGTCTGATGACCTTGCTTTTCTTGCGTCGAAGCGACATGCCAAAGTCTGTGATTTTAACAACGCCGGTCCTATCAAGAAGGATATTGCGTGCGGCCAAGTCGCGATGGAGAAGTCCAACCTTGTGGACATGGGAGAGTCCGTTAAGGCACTGAAGCCAAACGGATTTTAATTCACTCTCAGGGAAACTGAGGCCCTTTGCGGCCATCCGGTCAACTGTGTCCTCGAGGTTAATATCCATGATTTCCAGAACGATGTAAATGTGTTCTGTCTCATGGTCTCTAACAACCTCTTGCAAGCCAATGATATTGGCATGTCTGTCGATCGTCCTGAGTGCCGCGATCTCTGCGTCGGCGTACTCATCTTCCAATTGGCCTTTGATAGCCACGGGTTCTCCTGTCGCTCGTGTCACAGCTCTATGAACCCATCCGTAAGAGCCTGATCCCAAACGTGGTCCAATCTCGAAGTGTTTTTTGATAAGGTCTGAATAGAATCCCTCGTCGAAAACTCCCACTCCTTCTCCTCCTTCGTCTCCCCCGAAGAGTCCCTCGACGCTTCCGAATCCTTTCAACCAGCTTCTGATCATCGTGGTAAAAAAGGTGCACGATGGCCATAGGAGCCCGGGAATCAGAAATCAAATCTCGGCAACACAAGTTCAAACCGAGTTATGAACTGACCCCTATTCACCCTCTTTGAAGAACTAAACACCGAGGTATGAAGCTATGAAGAATAAACAACCTAAACCCATAGTGTTCCTTGACTTTTACTGCTGTTAACTTGTTATGTCTGCCTCCAGACTCTCATTCGACCGAGAGACATCCCCTGTGCAGCGAGAGCTAAAGATACTATTCGGCAAGTAGTATATACACCAACAAAATAAGAACCAGACTGACTTTCGAATGATCTATAAGGTCATATATATTCAAACTAACTTTATAATGTATATCAAAGAGTTAATTTGTAGTAAAGATGCAAATGTAGGCAAAAAGAATTTAATTCAAAACAAATAGAAAAATAAAGTAAATTAATAAACAACCAAACATAAAAACACATAGATTTATGAATTACTTAATACGAAGATATAAGAATATATGAATGAATAAAGTTCGACACAAAAAATACAAAAAAAAAAAACAAACAAACATTCCCATACTTGTGTTCAATAAGAATTCACAAGGACCTAAAGAATATGTATTCCTCTTCATATACAACTATAAATGTTCACTCATATTCTCCCATTTATATATAAAAATATT
>NC_134802.1:23041748-23051748 GCF_046742065.1 Oratosquilla oratoria
TGCTTAAATGAAAAAGAAAAGGAGAATGAGTATAAGAAGAAGCTGAGAGAGGAGTGGGAGGTAGTGAAGGATAGAGTAGAACAAGGAGTGGAGGAGGAATGGGGATGGTTCAAGGAGGGAGTCATAAGGTGTGCAAAGATGGTGTGTGGAACAAGGAGGGCGGGAAGAAATAGAAGGAAGGGTAGTGAGTGGTGGGATGAGGAAGCAAAGAAGGGTGTAGAAGAGAAGAATCAGGCCTTCATAGATTGGCTACAAATTAGGACGAGGGAATCGTATTAGAGGTACAAAGTAAAGATAAGGGAAGTTAAGTAAAGAGGAGAGCAGATGTGAAATGGGGAAAGAGTATGACAGAAAATTTTGAAAGCAATAAGAAGATGTTTTGGAAAGAAATTAAAAGAGGAAGAGGAGGTGGATCAAGTAGAGAAGAAAAAGTAAAAGGTGCAGATGAAGAGATGATAATGGAAGAGAAGGTAGTGAGAGGAAGGTGGGGAGAGTATTTTAGGGAGTTGCTAAATGTGAAGGAGGATAGGGAGGGAAAGGTAGTTGCAGTGGGAAGCGCTAAGAAAATAAGAGTGATGAGTGAGGAAAATGGAGGAGAAATAGGGAAAGATGAAGTGAAAGCAGCTGTTAAGGTGATGAGAGCAGGTAAGGCACCTGGGTTGGATGGATGCCATGCAGGATGTCTGAAGAAAGGAGGTATAGTTATGGTGGACTGGCTGATGAGGTTATTTAATGTTTGCTTAAAAGAGGGTAGAGTGACGGAGGACTGGAGAAGTGCCTGTATCGTTCCGCTTTACAAGGGAAACGGGGAAAAGTGTGAGTGTAGTAATTTCAGAGGGATCAGCTTGTTGAGTGTAGTTGGGAAGGCTTATGGGAGGGTCTTGATTGAGAGGATTAGGAGAGGAACAGAGGGAATAATTGGTGAGGAACAGTGTGGTTTTAGGACAGGTAGGGGTTGTGTAGACCAGATCTTTGTGGTAAGACAGATATGTGAGAAAGCTATAGGAAAAGGTACGTATTTTTTGGCTTTTATGGATCTGGAGAAGACTTACGACAGGGTAGACAGGAAGGCACTGTGGGAGGTACTGCAGATATATGGGATAGGAGGAAAGCTGTTAAAAGCAATCAAGAGTTTTTATGAGAGTAGTAGAGCTTGTGTTAGGATTAGAAATGGAGAGTGTGAATGGTTTGAGGTAAAGGTGTGACTACGTCAGGGATGTGTTATGTCGCCCTGGCTGTTCAATCTATACATGGATGGGGTGGTGCGAGAGGTGAATGCAAAGGTGGTGGGTCAGGGTTTGGAGATGGTTAAAGAAAATGGAGAAAAGAGGGAAATTTGCCAGTTGTTGTTTGCTGACGACACTGCGCTTGTAGCAGGATCAGAGGAGGGATTGAGGAAGTTAGTGACAGAGTTTGAGAAGGTGTGTGAAAGAAGGAAGCTGAAGATAAATGTGGGCAAAAGTAAGATGATGAGATGTACAAGGGGAGAGAGTGACAGCAGACTGGAAGTGAGCATTAAGGGAGAGAGACTGGAGGAAGTGGATATTTTTAGATACTTGGGTGCGAATGTGGCAGGGTGGAGGTAGAATGTAGATTGAGAGAAGCGAGTAAATGCCTTGGTGGATTAAAAAGTGTAATGAGAAAAAGACATGTGGGAATGGATGCTAGGAGAAGGTTATATGAAGGAGTGATTGTGCCAACAGCACTGTACGGGGCAGAAAAATGGAACATAAGAGAGGAAGAGAGGAGTTTGAATGTGTTTGAGATGAAATGTCTGAGAAATATGATGGGGGTTACTAGGTTAGATAGAGTGAGAAATGAGGAGGTGAGGAGGAGAACATGGGTGGAAAGGGAGTTGCGAGGTAGGGTTGATGAAAGAGTGTTAGGATGGTTTGGACACATGGAAAGAATGAGTGAAGAAAGATTAGTAAAGGAGGTGTGGAAGGCAGAGGTGGAAGGAGTGAATATGTTATATGAGGGGGCATCCTAGGATGAGATGGATGGTTGGGGTAAAAGGGGCATTACAAAAGAGAGGAATGTCTGTTGAGGAAGGACGGGAGAGGACAGAAGATAGGGGTGAATGGAGAAGGGTTGTGTATGGATGATGCTGTGATACATAAGGGGGAGTGGGTGGGCGATGGGGGTGAGGAAGTATGTATGAGAAGTAATTTGACGCAGCCCGAGGGGATTTCTCTCCGTCTTCTCCTTTTCCGCATGAGGGGACGGAGAGGTGGGGTCGCCGAATTAATGAAGCATCCTTGCTGTGGATGTGCTGTGTCTTGCGACACTGCTTCTGACCCAGGGCAGTAGACAGGATGCAGGGATGACCCGTGATCCAGGAGGTGCCAAGATGAGAGGGAGGGAGAAGGGTGGAGGGGAGTGGAATATGTAGGGGATGGAATGGGTGAGAGTGGTTTCTATGCCTTTTTCTTTTTGGCTACCCCCCGTGTAAGGGGGAAAAGAGCCTTTGGTGTATATATGTATGTATATATATATAATATATATATATATATATTTATATATATTTATATATATGGATATGCATATATATTCACCTATCTATCTATAGCTATATGTATGTATCTATGTCTATATTTATATCTATCTATCTATCTATCTATATATCTATATATATATATATAATATGTTTATATATATATATATATGTATGTGTATATATACATATATATATATATATGTATGTATATATATATACTCTTAGAATAACGAGATTGACATGCACGATAGTTACATTATTAATATCATACCTATGGTTAGTATTTTTCCCACAGGCCTGATTCCTATAAAGCTCCTGTGCCTTCTCGCGTTTCGTTTCTCTTCCGTTTTCACGATCGATCACGGCGGGCGTGATCGATGGGACAGATCCGAAGGACCCTCGGGTGCCTCGCCGCAGGTAGAGAGGAAGAAGTTAGCCGCGCCGAATGTCGAGCGGACATCAGAAACGAAATATTGGATCAGGACTTTCTATATATATATATATATATATATATATATATATATATATATATATATATATATGTATATATATATATGTATATATATAAATATATATGTATGTATATATATACATATAAATATATGTATGTATATATATAAGTATTATATATATTCATACATATATATATATATATATATATACACATACATATATATATATACATATATATATATATATATAGGAGGGTGGTAAAGAAACACACAAGTCAGAGATGAGTTTATTTCTCTAACGTTTCGGCTATTTACACCTTCTTCAGAGAGACTAAGTAGTACAAGGGGGTTACAAGATTATATATCGTCCGGAGGACGTCTCCTAGTTAATGGCCTGGTGGACGACCGGGCCGCTGACGATTGATCCGTGGATGGTTGGTCCGCTGACGATAGATCCGCTGACGATTGATCCGCGGACGATTGATCCGCTCTATGTTCCGCCTCCTCATTTTCCTTTGGCCAGTCGTGTACTGCTAATTCCGCCCCTATTTTAGACCAACTGATAAACCCTTTTCTATTATTTATACATTCTTCCTTATTAATATATGCTGCTTCCATTGCTTTCCTGATTTTCTTACTCATTCCTGTGTGAATTGTTTTTATGTTATTCCAGTCCGGTAGATGTCCATACTCCTCTGCGTGTACTACTATAGCATTTGATGTTCTGTGATGTCTTAAGTCTGATTTGTGTTGTGTCATTCTTACCTTAGTCCCCTTACTCGTTTCTCCATAGTAGGCTCGTTGGCAATCACCACATGGAATTTTGTACACTGTGCTTTCTTTGTTGACCTGATCAGTCCTGATCTCACCTTTATGACCGACCAAGTCTTTAATCTTCTGTCCTGAAGTGACGGCAATGTTTATTCCTGCTTTTTGTAAGTATTTGGTAATGTTGTTGGCTGTTTTTGAATTAGGAAGTACTAGAAATTTTCTTGTGTCTCTGTCCGTATTTTCGCTCCTGTCATTTTTTCGTCTCATTATTCCTTTTGCTTTGTGTTTTAGTTTTAATATTAATCCCCTTGGGTAACCCAGTTTCATGAATGAATCCATAATGTATTTATTCTCTTCTTCTAAATGTTCCTGGCTGCAAATTCTTAATGCCCTCAAGAAGAATCCTATTATTACGCCTGATTTTGTCCTGTCATTGTGTGCAGAGAGTGTATGTAATCATCTTTGTTCGTAGGTTTTCTGTATACAGTAAACTTTGGACCTTCATCATTCCTCCATATTATCGTGTCTAGAAATGGTAATTTCTTTTCTTCTTCTTTTTCTATCGTGAATTGTATATTTTCATGCACGTTATTCAGTCTTCGTAGTTTGTTTTCTAAATTCGTCCCTCTTGGATAAATGGAAATCACATCGTCAACGTAGCGGTACCAGGTAGAGTTTCTTCCCATTATTTTAATATATTCATCCCTTTCCATTAATTCCATAAATAAAGAAGCCATTACGGCACTGAGCGGGGAGCCCATTGCCAGTCCCTGATGTTGTCGATATACCTTCCCGCTGAATGTAAATGGATCAAAACTGACGCACAATGAAATGAGCTTAATGTAATCAGACTTGGATACTGGTAGTTCGTTCTCACTAATCTTGTCTACTGCCTCTTTTACTGCTTCCATAGCTCCTTCTTTTGGTACGGAGGTGAATAAGGCCTTTACATCGAAGCTTGCCATTTCTACTTGTGAACTTTCTGGTCTTTTCTTCCGCATAGCTGTGATGTTTCTCTTCATATGTTTTTCCATCACTTAATAATTCCATCATTTTGTTCTCATAGTCTGACTTATCCAAGGAATAATTATTTTGGATAAGTCAGACTATGAGAACAAAATGATGGAATTATTAAGTGATGGAAAAACATATGAAGAGAAACATCACAGCTATGCGGAAGAAAAGACCAGAAAGTTCACAAGTAGAGCTAGACAAATCTTAATTAAAACAAAAAAAGGCAAGGAGTTGTTACATTTGTTGGAGGAGAATCCCTGCATACCCAGGATGCGAGGACTTCCGAAAATACATAAACCAGGTATCCCCATGAGGCCGATAACATCAGGCATAGGTAGTGCGCCCCACAGATTAGCCAAGAGACTTGCTAAGCCACTTTCAAATGCATTAGGTTCAATCAGTCAAGCTCATCTGAAGAACTCCACAGATTTAATAAATAGGTTAAATAACGTCGATTTCAAAGGAAACGAAATGGCAAGCTTCGATGTAAAGGCCTTATTCACCTCCGTACCAAAAGAAGGAGCTATGGAAGCAGTAAAAGAGGCAGTAGACAAGATTAGTGAGAGCGAACTACCAGTATCCAAGTCTGATTACATTAAGCTCATTTCATTGTGCGTCAGTTTTGATCCATTTACATTCAGCGGGAAGGTATATCGACAACATCAGGGACTGGCAATGGGCTCCCCGCTCAGTGCCGTAATGGCTTCTTTATTTATGGAATTAATGGAAAGGGATGAATATATTAAAATAATGGGAAGAAACTCTACCTGGTACCGCTACGTTGACGATGTGATTTCCATTTATCCAAGAGGGACGAATTTAGAAAACAAACTACGAAGACTGAATAACGTGCATGAAAATATACAATTCACGATAGAAAAAGAAGAAGAAAAGAAATTACCATTTCTAGACACGATAATATGGAGGAATGATGAAGGTCCAAAGTTTACTGTATACAGAAAACCTATACATACACTCTCTGCACACAATGACAGGACAAAATCAGGCGTAATAATAGGATTCTTCTTGAGGGCATTAAGAATTTGCAGCCAAAAATATTTAGAAGAAGAGAATAAATACATTATAGATTCATTCATGAATATTAAAAATGACAGGAGCGAAAATACGGACAGAGACACAAGAAAATTTCTAGTACTTCCTAATTCAAAAACAGCCAACAACATTACCAAATACTTACAAAAAGCAGGAATAAACATTGCCGTCACTTCAGGACAGAAGATTAAAGACTTGGTCGGTCATAAAGGTGAGATCAGGACTGATCAGGTCAACAAAGAAAGCACAGTGTACAAAATTCCATGTGGTGATTGCCAACGAGCCTACTATGGAGAAACGAGTAAGGGGACTAAGGTAAGAATGACACAACACAAATCAGACTTAAGACATCACAGAACATCAAATGCTATAGTAGTACACGCAGAGGAGTATGGACATCTACCGGACTGGAATAACATAAAAACAATTCACACAGGAATGAGTAAGAAAATCAGGAAAGCAATGGAAGCAGCATATATTAATAAGGAAGAATGTATAAATAATAGAAAAGGGTTTATCAGTTGGTCTAAAATAGGGGCGGAATTAGCAGTACACGACTGGCCAAAGGAAAATGAGGAGGCGGAACATAGAGCGGATCAATCGTCCGCAGGATCAATCGTCAGCGGATCAATCGTCAGCGGACCAACCATCCACGGATCAATCGTCAGCGGCCCGGTCGTCCACCAGGCCATTAACTAGGAGACGTCCTCCGGACGATATATAATCTTGTAACCCCCTTGTACTACTTAGTCTCTCTGAAGAAGGTGTAAATAGCCGAAACGTTAGAGAAATAAACTCATCTCTGACTTGTGTGTTTCTTTACCACCCTCCTATCTTCATCTGTCCAGATGGATAATACATATATATATGTACATATATATATGTTGATATATATGTACGTATATTCATATATAAGAACATAAAAACCTGAGAATGGAGGAGACTGCAAGGGACCATTTATATAAACTAGGCATTTCCATGTCCCTTACCACCTGTCATCCCCATTCATGGAATTATCTAATCTCTTAAAACAACCAGTTGTTTCAGCGCTCACTTCATGGTTAATAAATCTATTCCATTCGTTGGCCACCCTATTAGTAAACAAATTCCCTATTATTTCCTCTTCAATCTAAAGTTTTCAAATTTAAGTACATTAATGCGAGTCCTTCCCTGTTGTCTTAACATGATGACCTTATCTCTATAAACATATTTATTGGGTCACCCCACACTCTTCTTTTCAGTGTTAGTTAAGGTGCTTAAGCCGGTCTTATTATAAGTTTCTAACACCTTGTATAATTTTGGTCTCTCTCCTCTGTACATATTCAAGTGAATTAATATCCATTTTATTGAACGGAGACCAAAACTGTAGTGTATAGTCAAGGATGGATATTAGTATCGCCAGAAAGACTTTAAATATTACATCTGTCGTTTAGTTTGTAGCCGTCCTGGCATTGAAACTTAATGCCCTGTTTACCCTATTCCTGGTACTAATGTACTGTTTCCTGGATTTAAGGTCCGGACTCACTAACACTCCCAGGTCCTTTTTCACATTCTGTCTTCTTTAATACGGCGTTATTTAAGCTATGCCTGCTAGATGGATTTTGTAATCCTACGTTTACCACACTACACTTTGAAGTACGAGTATTGAAGTCCATTTGCAATTTTTCCAATCACAAAAAAAAAAAAAAAAAAAAAAAAAAAAAATCTACTAATATAAAAAATAATTCTTTTTCAAATCGGTGTTTGGTGATGACGTCATAACCTATCTCGCAAGTACATGGTAGTTTGGGGACATTCCAAAATCGAGTCATGTAAGGCGGGGCTCCCCCAGGAGGATCGGCCGGTTGCCCCCAGGAGGAGCGGCGGGGCGCCCCAAGGAGGATCGGCCGGGCGCCCCCAGGAGGAACGGCGGGGCGCCCCCAGAAGGATAGGCGGGGCGCCCACCAGCTGGAGCGGCGGGGCGCCCCCAGAAGGATCGGCGGGGCGCCCCCAAGAGGCTCGGCGGGGCGCCCCCAGAGGATCGGCAGGGCGCCCCCAGGAGGATTGACGGGGCGCCCCCAGAAGGATCGGCGGGGCGCCCACCAGCTGGAGCGGCGGGGCGCCCCCAGAAGGATCGGCGGGGCGCCCCCAAGAGGATCGGCGGGGCGCCCCCAGAGGATCGGCGGGGCGCCCCCAGGAGGATCGACGGGGCGCCCCCAGGAGGAACGGCGGGGCGCCCCCAGCACGAGCGGCGGGGCGCCCCCAGCACGAGCGGCGGGGCGCCCCCAGGAGGATCGGCGGGGTGCCCCCTGGAGGAACGGCGGGGCGCCCCCAGCACGAGCGGCGGGGCGCCCCCAGGAAGCAGCGAGCAGCGCGAGCAGCGCCGCAGGCCAAGTACCCCTGGCGTAGCCAGGACCGGCGCAGCCGGGTGCTTGTGTAAAAAAAAAAAAAAAAAAGATAAAGAACCTCCTGCAATACCCCAACATCTCCCGAACTAATATAGCGTCCTATTTTGGTGTAATCAGCAGACTTACTACGATCACTATCAATCCCATTGACCAAGTCATTTATATATATATATATATATATATATATATATATATATATTTCTAAATAGAAATGTAGTAGCACATTTGTAGATAACACACAGGAACCCACAGTCGGAGAAAGAATAAACTTCGAAAAAAGAATAATCCTATATTTCGGCTATCAACTGTAGCCCTCTTCAGGAAAGTACATAAGAAAGAGAACAGAGGGGACTTATAAACTACAGTAAGAAGAGATGTGGACAGTTGACCTCACTCAGACGCGGGGCTAACTGGGGTGGCGGAGGAGGGAGGGGGTGAGGAAAGGGGAGGATGTAAAGTCCGCATGAGCTTATTTATTGCTGCGCGTGAGATAATGTCAGGTGTCCACTGCCCTTTAGAAATATTAATATTAGGGCATTCCTCAATTAATGCTGATTCGACTATTTTCCTCCTGAAACCACAGTGGGACTTGAACACTAATCTGGCCTTACCCCAGTCGAAAGAATGATTCTTATTTTTAACATGAAGAAATACAGCCGAATTTTCCTGCCCATACCTAATTGACCTTTTATGTTCTGCCAATCTAGTGTTCAAGTCTCTCCCGGTTTGACCCAAGTAAACCAAATCACAATCTTTGCAGGGCAAACAATACACACCAGGTGACTCAACTTCCTTCGGCTTTTGTTGAACGTTCACAATTTGCTTACGTACGGTGTTAGGATAGTGATAGGCAATAGTGAGACGTTCACGAGGAAACAATTTAGTAGAAGAACTGATGGTATTATTGAATGGAATTTTTAAAATGTCCTTAAAGGAGCGGTGAAAATTTGAGGGGACGGAAGTTTTAAAATGGTTGGCCCTAGCCTTACTGAGGGCTTGGTCCACCTTGGTTTCTGGACCAAGCCCTCAGTAAGGCTAGGGCCAACCATTTTAAAACTTCCGTCCCCTCAAATTTTCACCGCTCCTTTAAGGACATTTTAAAAATTCCATTCAATAATACCATCAGTTCTTCTACTAAATTGTTTCCTCGTGAACGTCTCACTATTGCCTATCACTATCCTAACACCGTACGTAAGCAAATTGTGAACGTTCAACAAAAGCCGAAGGAAGTTGAGTCACCTGGTGTGTATTGTTTGCCCTGCAAAGATTGTGATTTGGTTTACTTGGGTCAAACCGGGAGAGACTTGAACACTAGATTGGCAGAACATAAAAGGTCAATTAGGTATGGGCAGGAAAATTCGGCTGTATTTCTTCATGTTAAAAATAAGAATCATTCTTTCGACTGGGGTAAGGCCAGATTAGTGTTCAAGTCCCACTGTGGTTTCAGGAGGAAAATAGTCGAATCAGCATTAATTGAGGAATGCCCTAATATTAATATTTCTAAAGGGCAGTGGACACCTGACATTATCTCACGCGCAGCAATAAATAAGCTCATGCGGACTTTACATCCTCCCCTTTCCTCACCCCCTCCCTCCTCCGCCACCCCAGTTAGCCCCGCGTCTGAGTGAGGTCAACTGTCCACATCTCTTCTTACTGTAGTTTATAAGTCCCCTCTGTTCTCTTTCTTATGTACTTTCCTGAAGAGGGCTACAGTTGATAGCCGAAATATAGGATTATTCTTTTTTCGAAGTTTATTCTTTCTCCGACTGTGGGTTCCTGTGTGTTATATATATATATATATATATATATATATATATATATATATA
>NC_134802.1:23056748-23064248 GCF_046742065.1 Oratosquilla oratoria
ATATATATGTATATATATATATATATATATATATATATATATATATGTATATATATATATATATATATGTATATATATATGTATATATACATATATATATATATTCATATATATGTATATATAAATGTATATATACATATATATATGTATATATATATATATATATATATATATACTGTATATATACATATATATATGTGTGTGTGTGTGTGTGTGTGTGTATGTGTGTGCGTGCGTGTGTGTGTGTGTGTGTGTGTGTGTGTGTGTGTGTGTGTGTGTGTGCGTGTGGAGGTGAGGTGGCAAATGAAACTTTTTTCAGTACCAGGCATTTAGACCTCTTGGGTCTTCTTCGGAGGACTGAAGATAGGAGAAGAATTAAAACTCGTCAACAGCTTTCATGCGTTGGAGTAGCCCCTCCCATTGTGACCTGACGATCTTGTGGGACCTCTTCTCGGTTCCCTTATCCCATATTTGCCCACCACCAACTGTATGGACGTTTGTGCCCAGAACATAAACCCACCTCGGGAAGTTGTGGTATTTTCGGCAGTAATATATGCCACCTCCGAAGCTTTGATTCTTTTACATTGCCACCGAAAACACCACAAATTCCCGATGTGGGTTTATGTCCCGGGCATAAACGTCCGCATTGATGGCGGTTGGCAAGTGTAGGATAAAGGAACCGAAGAGAGGTCCAGCAAGATCGTCAGGTCACGACGGGAGGAGCTATTCCAACGCAAGAAAGCTGTTGACGGATTTTAATTCTCCTCCTATCTTCAGTCCGCTGAAGAAGATCTAAGAGGTCGAAACGTCTGGTACTCAATAAAACTACATACTCTAGCTTTACTGTTTCATTTGCCACCTCACCTCCATATTCTGTCAGTCTTATGCACACACACACACGCGCGCACAAACGCACACACACACACACACACACACACACACACACACACACACACACACACACACACACACACACACACACACACACACACACACACACACACACACACACACACACACACGACTCGATGGCGCAGTGGGAACGTTAGCGGCCGCCACTACGGCGGTCCGGGTTCGAATCCCTCCTAGGGCTGAAATAATTTCAGTATCGCTGCGCTGTGAGTCGTTACTCCAACTCTCGTGGGCGGGGAGTTGAGTGTGTGTGTGCGTGTAAGATCACAACATTACCCATAGATCGGTCATATATGAGCTCTGAGCTCTCTTCCAGGAGGGAAATAGCTGTCGATCACGAGTCCAACACGTGATCCAAGACCATGGTGAACCATGGTGAATCACACACACACACACACACACACACACACACACACACACACACACACACACACACACACACACACACACACACACACACACACACACACACACACACAGTTCACTGGAAGATGCTACAATCTTATGAGGACTGAAACTCGGACCGTCGGTCAGTCCATCGTTCGGTGAGACGTTAGGTCGTCTGAATACTTCATGAACAGGTGGAAGGTCAACCTCTCATACCTTATTCAGACATCTTTACGGGTTTTCTTTCGTTCGCTGTTGAACAACAGGTCTGATTAAGCTCTTCCGTCCCGAGGCCCATGCGTGTGGGCCGACGTCTGGCGATTTTGTTCAGTATAGGGACACACACACACACACACACACACACACACACACACACACACACACACACACACACACACACACACACACACACACACACACACACACACACACATATATGGAAGAAAAATGAGAGTGGTGCTCAGAGATAAAAACTCTACCTGGGAAGAAATGATAAGTGGAGTCCCACAGGGTTCAATATTGGCTCCGATAATGCTTGCTGTATATATATAAATGACATGGATGAAGGTGTAGAATGTTACATGAACTTCTTTGCAGACGACACAAAACTACTAAAGAAAGTAAGTATGAAAAAAGAATGTGAATCGCTACAGAGAGAACTGAACAATGTCTGGAAATGGAGTCAAAAGTGGGAAGTGAACTTCAACATTAAGAAATGTAGTATAATGGAATTTGGAAAAAGTAAAGAAAAGAATATCAGGACAATGTGAAATCGGTACAAAGGACCTAGGAGTAATTATCACCAAAGACGTCCCCACACAAACATATAAATAAAATAGTCGGAGAAAATTACAATTTACTAAGATCAATAAATGTGGCTTTTAATTACTTGGATGAAGAAATGGTTGAAAAAAAAATACTAGTCATACTGATAAGACCAAGATTGGAGTACGCTGTGACACTATGGAGACCCAGTACAAAAAGAATATAAGGAAAATAGAAAGAATCCAAAGAGCAACGAAAAGATGGCCCCAACACGTTCAAAATTGACATAAACACAAAGATTGTCTAAACTAGAACTACCAACCCTGGAACAAAAAAGAGAAAGAGGCGATCTATTGGCCATTTGCAGAATCATGAAAGGCATGACAGACAAGACTTATTAAAGTAGGATAAAAGACTTATTAAAGTGGGATAAAAGACTTATTAAAGTTGGATAAAAGAAAAACAAGGGGACATGAAAAGAAGCTCAAAAAGGATAGTTATAAAAGAGATAAAAAAAAGTTTTCCACACAGAGTGGTGGATGTCTGGAACAAATTGGACGAAACAATAGTGTGTGTAAACACCATACAAGAATTTAAGAACAAACTAGATGTTGCGAGATACAAAGACGGGTCACACACACACACACACACACACACACACACACACACACACACACACACACACACACACACACACACACACACACACACACACACACACACACACACACACACACACAAACACAAACAAGCGCACACACACAAACACACACACACACACACACACACACACACACACACACACACACACACACACACACACACACACACACACACACACACACACACACACACACACACGCAGCACACACACAGCACACACAGCTCCTTTCCCACCAAAGTTGGAGTACTGGGTTTCCGAACATTTCCTTCCCTGGGCGAAGCTCGAACTCGGAGAGCTGAATTAGCGGTTGTGGAAGGTACCAGTGCACCATCGAACCGTGTGTGTGTGTGTGTGTGTGTGTGTGTGTGTGTGTGTGTGTGTGTGTGTGTGTGTGTGTGTATGTGTGATAGAGAGATAGATAGATAGATAGATAGATAAATAGAGAGAGAGAGAGAGAGAGAGAGAGAGAGAGTGAGAGGGGGAGGGAGGGAGAGCGAAAGAAAGACCCGAAACGGAAGATTCATTGGAAGTGAAAACAAACGAACCGAGTCCCGAGTCACGCTCAAGATGGTGTGTACCCGAGGCTGAAGGAAGAACTCCAATTTCAAGCTCTAGAGCCTGTCTTCTCGAGAGAGAAGAGAGCGGGTGGGGTTGCCATTAGATTTCAATTTCCATATAAAAGGGGTTTTTCGACTTTTTCCAAAACGCGCTTAAACTTGGAAGCCCTCCCCTGACCCTCTTCACTCACTCCCGACACACACACACACACACACACACACACACACACACACACACACACACACACACACACACACACA
Organism: Oratosquilla oratoria; assembly: GCF_046742065.1. Classification (NCBI taxonomy): domain Eukaryota; kingdom Metazoa; phylum Arthropoda; class Malacostraca; order Stomatopoda; family Squillidae; genus Oratosquilla; species Oratosquilla oratoria. The sequence goes on from NC_134802.1 coordinate 23,060,295, forward strand.
CACACACACACACACACACACACACACACACACACACACACACACACACACACACACACACACACACACACACACACACACACACACACACACACACACACACACAAACACGCGCACACACACATTTGTGCCGTCTTCTGTGGTTTACTGGCCTTTTATGGACAATCACACACCGCTCCTCTCTTGATGGCTCACAGGCGATGCTGTATACATATTGTACGACTCACAACACGTGACTCCCCTCCCTCCAAAGAAAAACCAAAGCAAGGATGGCGTATTGATGATTCGAATTGAATCTAGCGACGTACAGCAATTTCCTAATGTAGGCCTTATGGTCTCTCAGTCTCCTCCTTTCCTATGTTCCTAAGAAACTATTACCAGTAACCACTTTGATCACTTTATTCTGGCTAATACCAGACGATTTTATTCAGTTGAGGGACCCCCACCGGGTCTTTGTGGGTCAAAACTATTTTACTTCAAGAGCGGCCTTGTACTGTTTCAGTCTAGATGTCGCCAGACGATTTAAATCAATGAGCGTTTTTCAGCACCACATGTTTGGAGTCTGTCAGTCACGTGCCGCACTTGAGTTATTTTATTCTGGCTAATGCCGTCAGGTGATTTTTATTTAGATGAGGGTTGGAAGGTGCGGACTTCAAGACACACGCGGGTTCGTCCTTCTGACGTCACAGTATTCGGGCTCTCGTCAGACGATTTGGATCCGTTGATTCACAATCACATTTTTTTTTTTTTTTTTTCGGGCGAGTTCACACTAGCTGCGGTCCACCTCTGTGCTGTGATCGACTTCGGCCTCGCCTCGTGAGCGAGAAGGCTTGGGTTCGAATCCCGATAGTAGATGCCACTTGTCCAGGTTGTGGTAGAGAATGTCACTTGTGCACACGGTGGTGAAGGCCAACGGCCAACACTAAGCGCCTCCTAGCGTAAGACCTTCACGAGTCTATCGTTCCCGAGGTGTAGTAGCGAGGGATGTGTCACAGTGATGAATAAAATCACTTAGCGACACGTAGGATAAGGGTAAAGGTGTCACCCGGTACCGAAGGGGGTGGTGATAATAGACTATTAACTTATCATTACTGAGATCGTAAGTCACGAAGATGAATAAAATCGCCTGACGGCAGAGTGGGTAGAGAGGCACAGTGCGGAAGGGGTCGCTGAGGATTACGTTACTGAACGGTGAATGTATGTGGTTCCTTGTAAGAGGATTGCGTCGCACAAAGAAACAACGTTGCGGCGATGATGGGGTGCCCTTCTTGGGCAAACGTTAAGCTTCTATGTCCTCATGAAGAGTCCCTGGGGTCTCTTTCTGTCTTAATTTCTTTTTGTCTCTTTTTCTCTCTCTCTTTTTTCGGATTCTTTTTATGAGCGTCAGTTTTTTTTTCTCTTTCTCTTTTTTCGGATTTTTTTATGAGCGTTTTTTTTTTTTTTTTTTTTTTTTGAGTACGTGAACGTTTGGATTTCGGTCAAACACAAGGATCTGTTTACGTCACCTGCATCGTGGTCTTCAACGTTTCGAATTTTAGGGAAACGTTTTTAAGGAATCACCAAAATTCAAGATGGGCTCTGCTACAGAAAACACAATTACTGAAGGGAGGGAGAGTGGGGGTGGAAAGTATGAATAAAAAAAATATATATAAGAAAAAGAAAACGACAACTCCACAGGAATTCGAATTGTGACTAAAAGCGTTAATTTATTTTTCTTATCTTCTTATGTGACACCAATACTCATCCAGACACAAGTAGGAAGGGGAACGGGGGGTATAAAAAATAACATACTATTAAAAAAAATCAACAAGATAAGTAAAACATAAGATAAAAAATACAATATAATTCGACTCGTAAACGAAATTTGACAAGACTCGTTACCTCATAGATGTCGTTACTCGACGACGGGCTTAGCGATTGTGACCAAGACCTCGTGTCCACAGCCACTATTCCGCCGTGGTGCCTCGCCCGGTCGCACGCGCGCGCGCGCGCGCGCGAAAGCAACGAGAGGAAGAGAGAGCAAGAAGGAGAGCGCGTTGGGGGAGGGCTTCGGAGGGAGTGTGTGTGGGGGGGTGAGGCAGAGGGAGTGAGAGTGTATCCCCCACAGTGACAACAATAACAACAACAACAACAACAACTACTGCGGTTCTTGGGTGACGACTTCGTGCCAGCGGCTGACACAGGACGACTGAGGCATTGCCGCGCTTTCGCCGCCTCTTGTAGCGCCAGCGACCTTCCACCGCTACCCACCCTCCCGACGTCTGCGCCCAGACCCCACCCACGCTCTCCCACCTGCCCTGCTCCACCTGCTCGCGCCTCCACCACCACCACGACCACCACCACCACCACCACCACCACCACCACCACCACCACCACCACCACCACCACCACCACCACCACCACCACCACCACCACCACCACCACCACCACCACCACCACCACCACCACCATCATCATCATCATCATCATCATCATCATCATCATCATCATCATCACTACCATCAGCAGTATCCACACACACACCAACTATACCTCCACAATCAAAACCTCCTCCTCCTCCGTCTCCTTCTCCACCACCAACTCCTTTTTTTCACCACCTCTCTCATCTCAATTGTCATCACCACCACCACTAGCTCCACCACTACCACCACCTCAACCAGCACTTCCACCACCAACACCGCATCCATTTCCACCTACATTTCCACCTATACCTCCACTGTCGCCGCCACCACCAACACCACCGCCACCACTTCCACCATCAACACTATCGCCACTTCCACTTCCACCACCACTATCACTCCAGCCACCTCAGCCACCACCACCACCACCACCACCACCACCCCAACCACCACCACCACCACCAGTACCAGTATCTTCTCCACCACCACCTCCTCCACCACCACCTTCTCCACCACCACCCATCACCATTTACATCTCCTCCACCAATACCTTGTCCACCATTACCATTACCACTACCACCCCAACCACCCCAATGACCCAACCACCGCCACTACCTTTTCCAGTACCACCTCCTCCACCAACACTTTCCCCACCATCATCAACAACACCACCCCAACCATCATAACCACCACCACCAGGACCTAATCTAGCACCACCTCCTCCGTCAACACCTTGTGTTCACCACCACCACCACCACCACCACCACCACCACCACCACCACCACCACCACCACCACCACCACTACCACCACCACCACCACCGCTGTGTCCTCCATGACTGCCCATCTAGGATGACAAGAAGCTGCGACAGAGGGAGGGCTCCCGGGAGAAAGAGTATTGTTGTTTCCTTGCGGCCGCCGTGTGCCACCGACTGGACGCAAACCGTCGCCAATGCCGCAGTTGCCAGCGATCGTCAGATTATTTGCTACAGCGTGTGTGGAAACGGAGAACTGAAGTATTTCCTAAACAGATATCTCCTAAAGTACATAAGAACATAAGAATGAAGGAGACTGCAAGAGACCATAAGGCCTACAGGAGGCAGTTCCATGTCCATTATCACTTATCATCCCCATCCATAAAGCTATCTAAGCTTTTCTTAAAACAACCGATAGTTTCAGCGCTCACTATATAGTTACTAAGTCTATTCCATTCGTTGACCACTCTATTGGGACACCAGTTCTTGCTTATCTCCTTCTTAAATCTAAATTTGTCCAATTTATATCCATTACTGCGAGTCATGCCCTGTTGTACCTAAATATTTGAATATCTTGGGGATTATCTATTGGTAAGAAGTCCGTGATATCTAAATGTCATTCTTCTTTGATATATGCATATATACACCAAAAGTCCTCTCCCTAGCTATAAGAGATATGGCTAGCCAAGGTATGTACCCATTCACATATCCTTTACTCATTCAACTTCCAATTTTTTTTTATTAACTCTTTGTGAATGACGTGCCATCCCTGACTCCAGCTCACCGCCTGGGTCAGAAGTA
>NC_134802.1:23071748-23074248 GCF_046742065.1 Oratosquilla oratoria
GTGGTCTTGTGAGTGAGAGAGACGTAGAAGAGGGAAGTGATCCCACGAACTTGAGGCCGGTGGACGAAAGCCCACGTCATCAAGAACAGCAGGGTGAGAGAGAGGAGGGCAGGTTCTGGCAGACATGGCAGCAGCCCAGGGCTAAGGAGTGGCTGAACGACGCCTACAACAGGATACTTGCCTTCTCTCCAGGAAACCTCTTCACCCCGCCTAAATGCAATGCATCCAAAGGCCTAATAGAGGAAATGACCCATCTATTAAGAGCATATATAAATTCATCTCCCTACGCCCCCATGGTATTCAAAACGCTAGCTATCCTTCCGCACCTTACATGTCAGAGGACCCACAGAAAATCTAAGCACTCTGAGAACATCCAGGCATTGCAACGGAGGATGGAAAAGTGGGAAAAGGGAGAAGTGGAGCAACTGTTGATGGAAGCAGAGGCCATCCAAGGTAAACTCTACAAGGGTGTCAACAGAAAGAAAAATCTAGAAGACAAAGCCAGAAACTTTGCAGATAAGATGAGGCATGGAAAGGTCGCGGCTGCCATGAGGTCGCTCGCAGGGGAGAGTGAAGATCCTGGAGTTCTATCCCTAAACGAGGAAACGCTAAAGATCCTGAAAGAAAAACACCCAAAAGCAAGACCAGCAAACCTGGAGTCTAAATTCAGTGGCGACTACCTTCCACCCCACGAGGTAGTCTTTGACAGCATCACAAGAGGAAGGATCTGGAACCTTGCTCTACACACCCAGGGAGCGGCGGGACCATCGGGCCTAGATGCGTCTGGATGGAAATGTCTCCTTAGCACCAGCCTATTTGGAACGGCAGCGGGGAGTCTGCAGGAGGCCATCGCTGGTTTGGCAAAGAAACTGGCGACTGAGGACTGCCAGCACTTGGAGGCATACACAGCGTGCAGACTTATCCCGCTGGATAAGAAACCTGGCTGTCGTCCGATTGGTATAGGCGAGGTGCTGCGAAGAATAGTAAGAAAAGCCATCATGGAAGTCGCGAAGGACGAAGTGCGAGAAGCGGATGGCATCCTTTAGGTGTGTGCGGGGCAACAGTCGGGTTCAGAGTCAGAAGTCCAAGCCATGAGGAAAATATTCGAGGAACCGGAATGCGAAGCAGTCCTATTAGTCGATGCATCAAACGCATTCAACAACTTGAATAGAGAGGCTACAATACACAACATCAAAATTAAATGCCCAATATTGGCCAGGTATGTGGAGAACACATACAGAGAACCTGCAAAGCTATTTGTCACCAACAGGTTTGAGAAAAAAGAAACGAAAGTGGAGATCATCAAATCTGCGGAAGGAACCACTCAGGGAGACCCGGTGGCCATGGCTATGTACGCGCTCGGTCTTATGCACCTGCAACAGAAGATACAATATGAGGACACCATGGTCAAACAGGTAGCATATGCAGATGATCTCACGGGGGCAGGAAAAGTAGCTGACCTAAAAAAGTGGTGGGATCTGGTGTTGGCACACGGCCCGGGCTTGGGTTACATTCCGAATGCAAAGAAGTCTGTCCTCATAGTGAAACCAGAGCACTTTGACAATGCCAAAATCCTCTTTGAGAACAGTGAAGTGAAGGTAACAAAAGAGGGGGAAAGACATCTCGGTGCAGTGATCGGCTCAGAATCTTTTAAAAAGTAATATATTGAAAAGAAAGTTAACGATTGGGTGGCGGAAGTTAGGCTCCTAGCTAACTTTGCAAAGACCGAACCGCAGGCGGCATATGCCGCATTCATATATGGGGTTAAACATAAGTGGAACTACATATTAAGGACGGTACCGAACATCACCGACCTATTAGGACCCCTTGAAGAAGCCATTAGAAACGAGCTAGTACCGGTCATCACCAACGGACGGACATTAAACGAAGAGGAAAGAAAACTCATTGAAGTTCCACCTAGAATGGGAGGGCTAGGCATCTCCAACCCGCTAAACCTAGCCAAAATAGAACACCAAAACTCTATGAAACTCACGTCCTCCCTGACAAACAACATCGTGTCACAAGATCAACGGAAGGAGACTAACATGGAGGAGATCAGAGAAATTAGAAGAAACATTTCAAAGGGAAGGGAGGAGAGGCAGAAGGAGGAACTTCAAGCACTTCTAGCTCGGGTATCGAATTGTATGAAAAGAAAGATATCATTGGCGCAGGAAGTTGGGGCGTCAAATTGGCTGACAGCACTACCAATCAGGGCAAAGGGATTCACCTTAAACAAAAGAGAATTCACGGATGCCATTGCCCTGAGGTATGGATGGCCATTGGGAGGGCTGCCTAACAGATGCTCCTGTGGTGCACAGTTTACACCGGACCATGCGATGATATGCAAGCAGGGTGGATTCATTTGCATGCGACATGATGAGGTAAGAGATCTCACTGCCCAAATGCTTCAGGAGGTGTGCAAGGATGTGACTATCGAACCAACATTACTTCCACTAGGAGGGGAGAACTTCAGATACCGCACGTCCAACACATCAGATGA
>NC_134802.1:23081748-23084248 GCF_046742065.1 Oratosquilla oratoria
ACATATCATTTGCTGTCTTCCTAAAGCATTTCTACGCTCGGTCACTTTAATACTTTTACCTTTCCGAATAGTTTCTTCTATTTCGTCCATGTTTCTCTTTCTTTTCTCTAATCTCTGCCTCTTGTTGATAAGCTTGTTTAGTTCTACTCTTTCTATTTTGTCTCTACTGCTTTTAATCTGCATGTTCCTTCTTCTTTTAATTAGGTCATTTGTAGTTTTGGAGTATTTGTTTTCTCTAATGTTTTTTGTACTTCCTACTTTCTCTGCTGATTTCTTAATGATATTCACTAAATTCACATTGATATCTTCCACGCTGTCCTCGTTAGTTCTTAGAGCTTCGAATCTATTTTTAATTTCTAACTGAAATATCTTTTTATTATCCTTAACCTTTGCAAGGCTTATTTTCCTTTTTATAACTAGTTTATTTCTCCCGGCTCTGAAGTTGAATTTAGCTGTGCATCCTACCATTCTATGGTCACTCCCTATGTTGACTTTATTTATCACCGTAACATTACTAACGCTTTTGCTCTCACCTCCTAATATGAAGTCTATTTAGTTCTTTGTTATTCCATTTGGACTTCTCCACGTCCATTTACGACCTACACGCTTTTGAAAGAAAGTGTTCATTATCCCCATATTGTAGTTCTCTGCAAAATTGACTAACATTTCCCCTCTGTCATTTTTTTCACCTACTTCAAACTTCACAATGCACGTCTCACTTCCCATATTCTTCCACACTTTAGCATTAAAGTCGCCTATTACCAAAATGTACTTACTCTCTTTCTTGAACCACTATTTGACGTAAATCATCTTAGAAGGACTCAATTTCATTGTCTGAACTCTGTGAAGTTGGTGCATAAATATGAGCTATTTTTAGAGTGTATCTTTAACACAGCCTAATCACAATCCAAGCTATCCTGTTTGATAAACTACCGAATTTGATTACGTTACCCGCAACCTCTCGGTTGATCAAGAATCCAACTCCACTAGATCTTTTTGTCCTTACCTCTATATATATATATATATATTTATATATATATATATATATATATATATTATATATATATATATATATATATATATGTGTGTGTGTGTGTGTGTGTATAGTATGCATGTATACATATTTGTATATATATTTATACATATTTATATATATATATATATATATATATATATATATATATATATATATATATATATATATATATATATATAGGTTTGATTTGATTAAGATACGTTGATGATATTTTCACTCTTTGGGATGAGAGTTGGGGTCCCTTTGATATTTTTCTAGATATATATATATACTGTACATATATGTATATACATATATATATATACATATATATATATATAAACATATATATATAAATATATATATATACATATATACATATATATATATATATATACATATATAAATATATATATATATATATATATATACATATATTTAAAAATATATATACATATATTTGAATATATATATATATATATATATATATATGTATATATATATGCATGTATACAAATATACCGTGTACCTGTATGTGCTTGTATATGTATGTATGTTCGTATGTAAGGAGATATGACTATATTTATGCGTACATCATTCACTGATGCCCATGGAAACACCTCACACTGACCATTTCAGGCAAACTTCCACATAGACGCTTCAAGTATTCTGCAGACTCTGTTAATCCCATACTGTCTTATTCATTATTTATTGCTATCTTAGGTGACTCTTTTAGTGATGATATATGGCAACGCTGCAAAATGAGCTGCATGGGCTAGGTGACATACATGTGACACTTTCGTTCCATTTTACTACTATGTCAACAGTGTTGCCACGTTTCCTTAATCGCACTACATACGATGTACCAACAGATCACATATATAAGGAGTTGAGCTGGTGATGAGACTCTTGATAGATGTGACAACGCTGTGTTTGTTGACATCCATGTAAAATGAATTCATCAGACAGGTATAGACTTACAACCCATTGAGCCCCTTTTACTACGATGTAAACATGTTTCAGTTATCTCACCATATGGTGGACTCGTTATGAGTGGCGCTGACTGTACCAAAAGGTTAATTATCATGTCTTCCGGAAGGATGGCAGGGTAAGTCATTATGCGACAATAAACAGGAAACAGATTTTATTTAGATAAGGGTAAGAGCTTGTCGAGGTGGAAGTTAAGTGAAAATAAGTTAACTCGTCTAGATTTGGTTTACTCTAAGTGGGTTAAGATATCAACTTTCTATGATAGACTATTCCACCGGATATAAGTTAAAAAAAAAAAAAAAAAACATGCTGGGTAACGTCAGACAAGTTTAGTTTAGAAAAGCCACCGCCTGTGGATGGGATACTCGGTTGAGAAAAAAAGTTGTTAAATGAATATATAAATTAATAAATGAAATTAAATAAACAAATCAATACAAAAAAGAAAAAAAAAGAAAAAGAGAAATGAATAAAAACACGACATCATAACAATGTGAC
>NC_134802.1:23096748-23099248 GCF_046742065.1 Oratosquilla oratoria
TAAAAAGAAATGTAGCTTCGGGACTTTTTCTCCGAGCATTTAGGATTTGTAGCTCCCCATTTTTAGATCAAGAACTGAATTCCACCTGGTCCCAAATTACTAATGTAGCTAACTCCTCTTGGTTCCTGGATAAAGCCCTCAGCCATCCCAGAAGTAGTTTATTTTTAACACCCATTCCAATACTATCAAACATTTTATCCATAAATGTAACCTTGTTGTTCCCTATTCCGAATCACTTTATTACTTGACCAAATTTCCTCCCAAAGAAAAGTTGCATTTAGTTCACAATTACCCGAATACCATCAATAAAAAAGCAGCTAACGTTCATCAAAGGTTGAAAGAAGAACACAATCCAGGTGTATATTCGGTCCCATGTAAGGATTGTAATCTAGCTTACATTGGCCAGACAGGGAGAGATTTGGGGACAAGGCTGAATGAACACAAACGTTCGATCAGGTACGGTCAAGAAAGTTCGGCAGTATTCCACCACGTGAATCAGTTTAATCATCGTCTCCACTGGGACTGGTTGCGGGTTTAGGAGGACGATGGCTGAATCCACATTAATAGAATATATTCACAATATGAGTATTTCAAAGGGGCAGTGGTCTCCGGACATACTAACCTGAATTATGGTCACCAACATCGGTAATAGGCATCTTCTACCTGACCCCACATCGCATGACCCCTAGGTCACTAATTGAATAAGGGTAGGCGTCCTTTGGTCCTTCCCCTATCTCTCTTTTTGTACGAGAGTACTATATAAGTGTAGTCCCCTCCTCCCTCTTCTATACTTGATTTGCCTCCTCTTCCTCTCCTAATTTCTTTCCAAAATATCTTTTTATTACTTTAAAAAATTCTGTCACACTCTTACCCCATTTCACATCTGCTTCCCTTTTTGCTTCCTTTATCTTATGCTTTACTTTTCTTCTCTTTTCTTTATACCTCTCATATGATCCTCTCGTCCTATTTTGTAACCAGTCTGTGAATGCTTTCCTCTTTTCTTCTACAACCTTATTCGCTTCCTCATCCCACCATTCACTACCCTTCTTTCTATTTCCTCCCGTCCTCCTTGTTCCACACACCAACTTTGCACATCTTGTGACTCCCTCCTTGAACCATCTCCATTCCTCCTCCACTCCTAGTTCTACTCTATCCTTCACTCCCTCCCACTCCTCTCTCAGCTTCTTCTTGTACTCCTCCTTTTCTTTCTCATTTAAACAGTTCACTTTAAGCACCTCCCTACTTTCTGTCCTTTTCCTCTTTCTCCATCTATCCTTCACTCTCATCTTATCTTCTACCAAAAAAATGATCTGATATTCCCTCACTCTCTCCCCTTAGAACATGTACATCCAAAACTCCTCCTTCTATTCTCCTGGTTACCACTATATAATCCATTAACGCCCTATCTACTACTCTTCCATCCACCACCCTCTCTTACGTGTACTTATGCTTGACTTTCTTCCTAAACACTGTATTTGCTATCATCAGCTCTCTTTCGAGACACATCTCCACCATCAACTTTCCACTACGATTTTTTCTTGGAACTCCACACTTCCCAACCACTTCGTCTATTAGTTAATTCTCTACCCTAGCATTAAGATTTCCCAATACAACTATATTGACATTTCTTCCTAAACCCCCCTACGCAATGGTAATGGGCCGGGGATTGGAGATGGTTAAAGAAAATGGAGAAAAGTGGGAGATAAGCCAGTTGTTGTTTACTGACGAAACTGCGCTTGTGGCAGGACCAGAGGAGGGATTAAGAAAGTTAGTGACAGAGTCTGGGGAGGTGGGCGAAAGAAGATAGATGTGGGCGATAGAAAGGTAATAAGATGTACAAGGAGAGAATGTGGCAGGAAATTGGAAGTGAGTAGAATGAAAAACGAGGTGAGGAGGAGAGCGGGGGTGGAAAGGGAGTTGTGATATAGGATGGATGAAAGAGTATTGGGATGGTTAGGACACATGGAAAGAATGAATGAAGAAAGAATAGTAAAAGAGGTGTGGAAGGCAGAGGTGGAAGGAGTGAACATGAGGGGGTGACCAAGGATGAGATGGATGGATGGGGTAAAAGGGGCGTTGGGAAAGAGGGGAATGTCTGTTGAGGAAGGAAGGGAGAAGACAGAAGATAGGGGTGAATGGAGAATGGTTGTGTATGGATGATGTGATACATGGAAGGGAGTGGGGTGGGGGATGGGGGGAGGAAGTGTGTGAATTATATTTTGATTCAATCCGAAGGGATTTCTCCCCGTCTTCTTTTTTTCTGCATGAGGGGACGGAGAGGGGGTGGCGGTCGCTGATTAAATGAAGCGGCCTTGCTGTGGATGTGCTGTGTTTTGCTGCACTACTTCTGACCCATGGCAGTGGGCGAAATGCAGGGATGATCCGTCATCCAGGAGGAGCCAAGAAAAGAGGGATGGAGGGGTGGTGAATGGGGGTGGAGTATGTAGGGATGAGATGGGTGGGAGTGGATTTCATGCCTTTGACTTTAGCTACTCCCTTG
>NC_134802.1:23104248-23106748 GCF_046742065.1 Oratosquilla oratoria
TAACTTGAACGCCATTTAAATGGGATGCCATCACCATTGCCCCATCATACGTCTGTGCTACAAGTTTCTCAACACAGTCGTATTTATCCAAATTATTAAAAATACACTCTGTAACACCTCCAACAGTTCTGTCCTTAAGAATGTCAAATCCTATAAAGACTTCTTTTATATTAGAGTCCAACACGTATCTCAATAGTGCAGAACATTGAACTGTACATGAAATATCGATTGTTTCATCCACTTCTATGGCAATGAATGAGGTTTCTGAAATTTTTTCTTTAATATTATTTTCTATAACCGTGCCTACAGCTTTAATCAAGTCATTTTGTATCTTATTAGAAAAAAACAAAACAAAAAACAAACAAACGATGAATTCTGTAAATGTTGTGCCAAATTTTTCATAAAATTTTGCAGTATAATTCAGTAACTCAACATAGTTTCCACGATTTAACGATGATTTCTGTTCATTATCTCCGCGAAAAGCAAGTTCTTGTTTAATAAAAAAACAAGTAGCACAAATATTTTTTTAATATATCTCTGTTCTCTTTAACTTTCTTTTACCCACACACTTTCACTAGATACAGAAAATAGCAAACATGGGAAGCAAAAGAACCTGTTTGTTGTAGTACAGCCGCACAGCCGCCCTCTCATGCTGTGCCAAGCATTTTGAAGTATTCTAATAATCTTTGTGTACTCTCATTCTACATTTCCACATTACACTGGGTAACAATTTTTCACAAAATTTTGTTTCTCTTAATTTTTTGAGCGTTTCTAATGCAACATTTTGCGCTGGTTCGAAATATGTACTTGCTTTTCTTCTACCGTCAACCGTTTTAGTGATATAGAAAATTATACTAATATAAAGAATGTACTCGTATGGGGTACGGAAAACACAATTGTATCTTACAATTTTCCTTTTTTCAGTTTTATACTATGAATATTGACGTTCTTAACCATGGCTACAAGAGGATGCAGGAATTCACCAGATTCATTCTGTTATGGGTGTGGTTTCTAGGTAGGACCTAAACATGTATCTATGTACTAAAAATAAATTTGTTGTCGAAATGGTCGGAACGGCGGTTCCGCTGAAAAGAGGACATCGCCAGGTATAGTGGGCCCAGTAACATGATAACGTCTTCTAAGGATAAACGCAGGACCCTGATTGGCTAAGAGAGTGGTGACGTCACGGAAACGGAGACGACTGATTGGCCGAAAGTGGTGACGTCATGGCAACGGGGACGACTGATTGGCTGAGAGCGAGACGTCCGCAAACCCCCGGGGAAACCTCTGGAAACCACCGGGGAGCCCTTTGGGAGCCCTTGGATTGTCACTAGGGAACCTATGAGAATCCCTGTGGGGATTCCCTGTGGTACCCTCTAGGAACTCCTGAGGAGCCCATTAAAAACCCCCTGGAACTTTAAGGTAAGCATTTACGGAGACCCTGGGATACTCTGGATACTTCTGGGGAGCCCCGGTGGAACCCATTGGAAGCCCACAGGGGAGCCCCTGGTACTAATAAAAGAATTCCTGTAATCGGACCGGAAACTGGAATTCCCTCAAGGGGACACGTCCCCTCCGGCCCGGTTGTGTGATGCGTCCCGGTGTGTCTCTGCAAGGTTGTCGAACACCATGGCCGGTACCACGTAAGACAAACGCAGGCAACTCTATTTTTTGGAGTTGGATAACGAAAGGGAATATTCACTAAGTTATGTGAGGAAGAATAAGAGTTTAAAACAGAAGTGAATTCCCTGAGAAGTACATGACCTCTTTGTCTCCTTTCGACAAGAAGAAAGCTAATGAGACGTCAGAAATCAAGAAGAGTATTTTGTTGTTCTTTAGAAAAAACAAGCGTCTAGAGGAGGAGTTTAAGAACAATCCAGCTCAACAGCTGAATCTTGAGGATCTTACAGATTTCGATGGAGATATAGACCCTCAAGAAGAGAAGTGATTTGTGTCTCACTACTGGGCTGGATACAGATCGTTTATATCCAAAAGTGGGTGGTTAAGCGCTAACGAGGATTCAGATAGTATTATTCCGACATGAAATGCAAGCAGCCTGTAGGGCTGGGCGCTGAAGGCGCCTGCGAGCGAAGCGAGGTTGCCCGAAGGTCCGAGACCCCTCATAGCGGGGTTGGCCGCAGCCCGTAATTCGTATGAGAAAAAACATCAAGGTCACGCTGCACTGGAAAGGGAAACATTAAGAGAGAGGTCAGGAAGATACTATTGAAATCGCATAGGGGAAAGAAACTGATAGTACTGCTGGAGGAAACCCAGAGACCACCATGTATGCATGGGCTCCAAAAACCCACAAGCCCAACATCCCGATGAGACCCATCACTTCCGGTATACGTAGTGTTTGGCGAAATCCCTATCTAATAGACTGGGGTCAATAATCAGCAACCACCTGAAATTTTCTAATTATCTCATTGATAAAAGATATGGATATTTCATAAAAAATATGGCTTCGTAGGCGTATGATGTTACAGCCTTATTTACTAAT
>NC_134802.1:23116748-23126748 GCF_046742065.1 Oratosquilla oratoria
TGGCCTGTAGTTGCATATAGACGATCTATCTTCCTTCTTAAAAACAGAGACAAAGTTTGCCTGCCTCCAAGCTGTAGGCACAAAACCAGTGTCTACCGATTTATTAGATATTTCAGTTACCTGGTCGCAGATTTCAAATTTACACTCCTTAAGCATTCTCGGAAAATCCGGGATTTATATATGTATGTATGTATGTATGTATGTATGTATATATATATATATATATATATAAATATAAATATATATACATTTATATATATATATGTTACGCGTAATGTGGATAATTGCCTAATGTGAACATTAGGCAGAAAATTGCCTAATGTTTACATTAGGCAAGCAGTTTGCATAAAGTTTACAATTTGTTAACATTAAGCAAAAAATGCCTTTTGTTCACATTATGCCGCCCAATTTTGCCCGATGTGAATTGGACTGCCTAATCTAAACAATGAACATTAATCGAACAGACAACCTAACCTAAACAATGAAAATTAATCGAACAGACAACCCACAGAAGCTACAAATAATGCAATTTAAAGAATTCCAGTGTATTTGAACACATGCAAAACACAATGAAAACAATTCGCCAGTTTGTTTTTTTAATCACAAATTTTTACATGATCTGCCCGGGTGACAGCGCGAGTTGCACTTGAGCTTTTTTCTAAGGCAGCTGCACCACTTTACATAGCCTTGCCCACCAGTGCCTCTTACTGTCGCAGTTCTGATCGATAAGCAGATATCGGGAACTTCTTCAGGCTTTATTAGGGGTTGTTTGATTGCACATAGATCAGTTGCTGTAAATTTTGGCCCAATAATCTCTTCCCGACAACCTACAGTGTGAAGTCCATCATTTTCCTTAAGGACGACCACTAACAAATTTCTAGGATCTGTTGGACCGCGATCGACATCCGGAACCCTCAGAGTAGCACACTGACCAACAGACAATGGTTTGAGCAGGTATTTGCCGCATCTTGTCATCCGTGTTGCTGTCTTGGATTGTCCTAGAGTAGCTGAAACACGGATCTTTTGGAAATTCGTAGATACTGTTTCTGTCTCTGCATCTGCTTCTGTCACTCCCCCTGTCTCTGCTTCTATTTCTGTCTCTGCTCCTGCTACTGCCCCTGTCTCTGCTTCTACTTCTGTCTCTGCCTCTACTTCTGCTTCTGTCGCTGCCCCTGTCTCTGCTTCTATTTCTGTCTCTGCTCCTGCTACTGGCCCTGTCTCTACTTCTACTTCTGTCTCTGCTTCAAGATCTTCCTCAGTAAAGATATTACAGAGAGCTGTACTTGGCAGGATAGATGACCCTAATCCAACCTGCGTATCTTGTCCAAATGTAACTTTGAATGGGCTGTGGCCAGTTGTTTCATGGTGGCTGATATTAACTTGCCACTGAACAAATTTGAGACCTACTGACCATTTTCTGCTGTTGTTTTCCCTCATCCAAATGGTCAGTTTGTTCTGTATCACTCCATTTAGACGTTAAACAGCACCTTGGCTTTGAGGATGACGCTCAAAGGTAGCTTGATCCATCGTGCATAAATACAAACTGAAATAAACAAGACAAGATAAAGAAAATACCTAGTCTGGAAATAGCACAGTGATTAATTATTCAATTCATATTAGATAATGGCAAACAGTAAAAGAAACAAGCATTTTAAGAATGATAAGAACAATGAGAGCAGGTGTGTGCTCTGGCGCCCAAAATCGCAAGAGCACACACCTACTCTCTGCTGCTGTGGCTGCCAGACTGCCGGCCAGCCGGCTCAGCGCCGCGACCGGCCATTGGCTAAAACACACGCACAAACTACACCCGCCATTCGTCAGCTGGCGCGGCCTCGTCATTCAGTCAACATTAGGCAAAATACCCTTGCCTAATATGAAAATCTTGCTTAAAGTGAACATTAGGCTAGTGTTTTGCCTATTGTGAACACTGCGCAAATTAAGTTGCCTAATGTACACATTAGGCAATTTTCCTGCCTAATGTGCACTTTAGGCAATTATCCACATTATGCGTAACATATATATATATATATATATATATATAAACATGTATATATATACATACATACATATATATATATATATATATATATATATATATATATACATACATATATATATACATATACAATATATATATATATATATATATATATATATATATATATATATACACGCGTGTGTTTGTGAGTTACAATGCTGAAAATCCTCAGCTGTACCCTATATCAACGTGTCTGAGAAAAACAAGACTCACTTATATGGCAGCAACCTGGAAGTGTTACCATATAAGTGAGTCTTACATTTCTTTATTTTATTTTTTATCTATCGCAATCTGTCCCTGGGCTGTCTCACTCTTTCCCTCTCCATCTTTATCCATTTATCTATTTATTTATTGATTTATTTATCTATTTATTTATTTCCATAAGAACAGAAGCCCTGGTGAGTTGCCGGCTGTGCTATTGTTGACTTATTACTGATTACAAATATGGCGCTCCTGTCACTCAGGGGAAAGAGGATGGAGGCCGGGATCAAGTCCCTGGCCACAACAAACCTAATTACCCTTGTTCGTCATTTGTTACAGAAATTGCCACGTCCATTGGGACTCGACCTCGTGACCTCTGACCTGCCACCGAGGAGGAGGGAGGGGTGGGCGTTGCCAAGAATTTGAATAAAATAGCCTGGCGGCAATCAGAATAAAAATGTAAAGGACCACGGGGTACGAAAGGGGTTATGGCGTCTTCGTTGCCATTGTGGTGAATAAAATCGCCTTACGGCAGATGGGTGTAGAGGACAAGGTTCACTCGGTGTAGAAGGGGGGAGAACACATATGTAGATAGGGAAATCTAAAAAAAAAAACGAAAAAAATCGAGAATCTTCATCATCAAAAACGAAAAAAGATAAATAAATAAATAAATAAATGAATAAATAAAGATAAATAGATAAATAAATAAAAAAGAAAATCAGGTATAGTCTGCCCCTAATGAGGATTAAAAAAAAAAAAAAAAATCTCTGATGCGTGACTAAAGCAACATTTGAAATCCACAGATAGCACACGACATTGGGGCAACATTATCCACCTGAATAACAGCGCTGGTGTACCACACTCCAATATATATACATATATATATACATACATATACCAAGGCTTTCTCCCCCTTCCAAGGGAGGTAGCCAAAAAGGGAAAGGCACAAAAACACTCCCACCCATTTCATCCCTAAATACACTCCACACCCCTCCCACCCTCCCTCTCATCTGAGCACCTCCTGGATGACGGGCCATCCCTGCACCCTGCCCACCGCCCTGGGTCAGAAGCAGTGTCGCAAGACACAGCACATCCACAGCAAGGCCGCTTCATTTAATCGGCGACCCCCCCCCTCTCCGTCCCCCTTTGCATATAAGGCGAGGACGGGGAGAAATCCCTTCGGGCTGCGTCAAAATTTACTCACACATACTACCCCACCCCCCACCCCCCGCCCATTCCTCCTCATGCAGTCACAACATCATCCATATACAACCATTCTCCACTGACCTCTGTCTTCCGTCCTCTCCCTTCCTTCCTCAACAGACGTTCCCCTCTTCCCCAAAGCCCCCTTCACCCCATCCATCCACCTCATCCTAGGACGTCCCCTCATGTTCACTCCCTCCACATCTGCCTTCCATACCTCTTTTACTAGTCTTTCTTCACTCATTCTTTCCATGTGTCCAAACCATCCTAATATTATTTCATCAACCCTATCTCCCAAATCCTTTTTCACCCCTGTTCTCCTCCTCACCTCCTCATTTCTCACTCTATCCAGCCTAGTAACCCCCACCATACTTCTCAGACACCTCATCTCAAACACATTCAAACTCCTTCTCTCTTCTTCTCTTATGTTCCACGTTTCTGCCCCATACAGTGCTGTTGGCACAATCACTCCTTCATACAGTCTCCTCTTCGCATCCATTCCCAAATGTCTATTCCTCATTACACTCTTTAAACCACCAAGGCATTTACTCTCAATCTACATTCTACCTCCACCTTCACTCCACCTTTTCCTGCTACACTTGCACCCAAGTATCTAAAACTATCCACTTCCTCCAGTCGCTCTCCCTTAATGTTCACTTCCAGTCTACTGCCACTTTCACCCCTTGTACATCTCATCACCTTACTTTTACCCACATTTATCTTTAGCTTTCTTCTATCACATACTCTCCCAAACTCTGCCACCAGCTTCCTCAATCCCTCCTCTGACCCTGCCACAAGCACAGTGTCATCCGCAAACAACAACTGGCTCACCTCCCACTTTTCTCCATTTTCTTTAACCATCTCCAATCCCTGACTCACTACCCTAGCATTCACCTCTCGCACCACCCCATCCATGTATAAGTTGAACAGCCAGGGCGACATAACGCATCCTTGACGAAGTCCCACCTTTACTTCAAACCACTCACTCTCTTCATTTCTAATCCTAACACATGCTCTACTACTCTCATAAAAACTCTTGACAGCTCCCAAAAGCTTTCCTCCTATCCCATAAATCTGCATAACCTCCCACAGTGCCTTTCTGTCTACCCTATCATAAGCCTTTTCCAGATCCATAAAAGCCCCAAAAACATCCTTACCCTTTCATATAGCTTTCTCACATATCTGTCTTACCACAAAGATCTGATCTACACAACCTCTACCTGTCCTAAATCCACACTGTTCCTCACCAATTACTCCTTCTGTTCCTCTCCTAATCCTCTCAATTAAGATCCTCCCATAAGCCTTCCCTACTACACTCAACAGGCTAATCCCTCTGAAACTACTACATTCACACTTGTCCCCTTTTCCCTTGTAAAGAGGAAATATACAGGCACTTCTCCAGTCCTCCGGTACTCTACCCTCTCTCCAGCAAACATTAAATAACCTCACCAACCAGTCCACCATCACTGAACCTCCCTTTTTCAGACATTCTGCATGGCATCCATCCAGACCAGGTGCCTTACCTGCTTTCATCATCTTAACAACTGCCTTCACCTCATCCTTCCTTATTTCTCCTCCATTCTCCTCACTCATCACTCTCATTTTCTTCGCATTTCCCACTGCAGCTATCTTTCCTTCCCTATCCTCCTTCACATTCAGCAACTCCCTAAAATATTCTGCCCATCTTCCCCATACTGCCATCTCTTCCATTATCATCTCTCCATCTGTACCTTTTACCTTTTCTTCCCTACTTGATTCGCCTCCTCTTCCTCTCTTAATTTCTTTCCAAAACATCTTTTTATTACTTTCAAAATTTTCTGTCATACTCCTACCCTATTTCACATCTGCTCTCCTCTTTGCCTCCTTTACCTTTTGCTTTACTTCTCTTTTCTTTTCTTTGTACGTCTCATATGACTCCCCCGTCCTCTTTTGTAACCAATCTGTGAATGCTCGCTTCTTCTCTTCTACAACCTTCTTTGTTTCCTCATCCCACCATTCACTACCCTTTCTTCTATTTCCCCCTGTCCTTCTTGTTCCACACACCATCCTTGCACACTTTAAGACTCCCTCCTTGAACCATCCCCATTCCTCCTCCACACCCATCTCTGATCTATCCTTTACTCCCTCCCACTCCTCCTTCAGCTTCTTTTCGTACTCCTTCTCCTTTTCCTTTTCATTCAAGGAGTTCACTCTAAGAACCTCCTTACCTTTTGTCCCTTTCCTCTTTCTCCATCTATCCTCCACTCTCAACTTACCTTCCACCAAAAAATGATCTGATATTCCCCCACCCTCTCCCCTTAGCACATGTACATCCTTAACTCTTCCTATCATAATCCTATTCACCACTACATAATCCATTAGCGCTCTATCTACCACCCTTCCCTCCACCACCCTCTCCCATGTGTACTTATGCTTGACTTTCTTCCGAAACACTGTATTTGCTATCATCAACTCTCTTTCTAGACACATTTCCACCATCAACTCTCCACTACGATTCTTTCCTGGAACTCCACACTTCCCAACCACTCCATCTATTGGACCATTTCCCACCCTAGCATTAAGGTCTCCCAGTACTATTACATTGACATTTCTTCCTAAACCCTATATGCACTCATTTAAATCTATCCAAAAGGCCTCCCTTTCTTCCATGCTCTTCTCACTGCCAGGCCCATATGCACTTACAAAGACCCACATCTCCTTTCCCAGTTTCACCTTCATCCACATTATCCTTGAGGAAACCTCCTTCCACTCCACTACCTGTTTACCTATCTCCTCACTTACTAGAATAGCCACCCCTTCCCTCCCTCGCCCTCTCTTCACTCCTGATAACCTCCCACTTACACTCCCAAACTTACACTCACCCTTCCCTTTTAACTTAGTTTCACTCAAAGCCAACACATCCATCTTTCTTCTCACAAACATACTACCTATCTCTTCCCTTTTACTCTCATCTGTACCACATCCACGCACATTAAAAGACCCAAACCTTAGGGTGCTGGCCCGAGGCCCTCCAGCACCCCTTATGCCTTTCCTTTTCTTTTTAGGAATCTGCCCCGTGGGGCTACAGGGAGAAGGATGCCTAGTCCCTCTCCCCGTCCCTTTCTTCTCGCCTCTTACGATCCAAGTGGGAAACTTGGTGGCAGTATTCTTTTCCCCCACCACAGGGAATTCCCCCATCACAGAAAGAGAATACTCAGAGAAATGGTACAGGACAGCAACAAGGGGTTGGGGGACAGCATAACGGAGGGACAGTCGTAGTATAAAAGTGTCATCATTTCTCTATGAACAGAATTTCTTCTATCATAGACAAAATGATGTGTGGCTCTGGTCCGTAGGGGCGCCCCATATAGACCCTAAAGCATCGACTGCATGCAACTTTGCCACAATAACAAGCAGCCAATATGTATGTATATTATATATGTATGTATGTATATCATATATATATATGTATATATATGTATATATATACATGCATATACATATATATGCAAAAAGATCACAAAACCACGTGACCCATATATATATATATATATATATATATATATAATATATACATATATATAATATATATATATACACAGTATATATATATATATACACATATATATATATATATATACACAGTATATATATATATATATAATATATACATATATAATATATATATATAATATACATACATATATATATATTTAATATATATATATATATATATCATATACTAAATAAAAATATTTGTCTTCCGAAAATTTTCTTTTCCTGCGGCCAGCGACACTTGGGGCAAATCGGTTACATCGCCCGGTCGCCTGGCGGGCATAAGTGTATATTCGCGTTCTGTGTTTAGGACGCCTCTTTACCCGCGTTAAAGATGCCCGAGTCATCGAGGTTAAAGGTGCAGAGAAATCGTCATTTTTGGAAATGGATTACGCAGAAAAAAAAAAAAAAAAAATGACCAAAGCTTTTCTGAACGAAAACAAAAAACGAATGGGTGAATTGAGGCGTGAACATGCTTCGAGTTTTCCAAATTTATACGGCAATACCAATACATTTTCAGTGAGAGAATCAATAAAGTTGTTCCATCGAAAACTATTAACATTTAGTAAGAGATTGAAAGAAGATAAAAATTACAAATATAGCGACGAAATTTTTGAGTCTCTCGAAGTATTTGATGGGGAAATTTCACAAGAGAGTTTGTGTGCGTTTGAAAAGCATTACTTCGCAGGGTACAAAAGTTTTACGAAAAAGGGTGGTAAATCGGATCACACAGATTATCAAAAGTATTATCTTGAAAGAACTTTTAAAGCCCAGAGGCGAATAGATCGAGTTAACAAGTACGTTATTAAAAAAGTAAGAGATCAAATTAGTACAAGCACTGACACGAAAGTGGAAGAAAACGTCAACGTAATTCAAGAAGCGAAAGATTTAATGATTAAGAAACGTATTGAAGACAAGAAAGAACGACTAAAGAAAATTGAAATGGTTCGTATTCAAAAAGAGGACCGTAAAAAAGCCGAGGAAGAGGAACGAACAAGGAAGAAGGAGGCCAGAAAGGAACGGAGAGAGGCTAAAGCAAAAGCTTTAACGGTTCGCAAAGTTTTGAAACAAGAAAAGCAAGCTAAAAAAAGTTATTGCTTAGGGGAAAAAAGGAATTTAAAAAATCCAAAGGGGGTATTTTAAATGGGCGTATAACATCAGCACAAACCGCCTATATAGATGACTTGCGAGAACAACGTAACAAACTAAAAAAAAAAAAAAAAAAAAAAAAATATATATATATATATATATTTGTGGAGTCGTTAGAGAGGTTATCCACGGTTTACATAGGATCTTTACGAGAGACTGATAAGAAAGGGGTTCCACTTCATTCGATCGGTGAAATTGGAACATTCAGATGTAAGTTTTGTCAAGCGTTACTATGGGAAAAAGAACGTAGAACCATATGTTATAATGTGGGACAAACACCAATGTTTTTAGCGACGAAACTCAAAGGCGATCTTGAGGCTTTATATAACGGAACGTCCCCTTTATCGAATCGCTTTCTAAAGAATTTAGTCGGATTTAACACGTTATTTTCCTTTACGTCATTTAAAACCTCAGGAACACTTCAAAACAAGCAAGAAAGTTCGTTATGTTACAAGATTCAAGGAAAAGTGTATCATAAAATCGGAATTCTAAAACCAGAATTAATTGCTGGTAAAGAAAAGCCGTTCTGGAAGTCTGATAATTTATTTTTGGATCTTTACTTCTACCACGATAAGAAACAACAATTAAAGTTACGTGTTCAGAGGATGTGCGATTTTTTTGACCCACACAAAGATAAATTACAGAAAGAGAGTAAAAAGCGTCGAGAAAGAGGAAAATGAAGTTGCGAAAAACGAAACTATAATAAGTCAATTGTATGATTATTTAGTGGTTAACAATATATGTCTCTCGGGCATGCTCAAAGAAGTTGAATCTTCAAGACCATTGATCGACGATTACGTTAAAAAGACCGATAAAATTCCTGAAATGTCCATAACGCTAAAAACAGCCGAAGGCATCAATACGAGAGAGCATAAAGGGGTTTACCATTTACCCACGTCTTCCTCGCAAGTTGGAGGGATAGTTGATTTGAGTCCAGACAAAGACCCCCTTCAGATAATAATAAGTTCCCCTGCAGCGAACACGAAATTTCCTAACAAAATATTGGACCATAACAATTACTTTTATGACATATTCCAGTATCCTTTACTCATTCCCAACGGCGACATAGGGTACTCTTACAAAATGACCAAAAAATGTCAACCTGAGAAAAAAGAGGGGAAATATAACCGACTTTCACCAGCTATGTTTTATTCATCACTTTACATGGAAAGAGAAAGCGTTTTCAACTACATAACCAAAGGTAGAAGGCTGTTTCAGCAATTTGCAGTAGACAATTTCGTGAAGGTTGAATCTAACAAATTGTCGTTTCTGGAACTTCATCAGAATCAAATACGCAAAGAGAGGGCGGACATATTGAACGTTACGAACAAGAATGATATTGGACAAAGAGTCGTGTTGCCTCCCAACTTTGTTGGTGGACCTCGATACATGAAGCAACGACAACAAGACGCTCTCGCATACGTCTCTTATCATGTCTCTCCAGACTATTTGATAACTTTTACTATGAATCCAAATTTGAGTGAGTTATGCGAGGGGATGAACAAAACAGGTTCCACAGAAACAAAATCGTATGACCGCCCCGATTTAGTAAGTAGGATATTTAAGTTGAAAGTTGATAGCCTAATAGAAGATTTGACACACAAACATATTTTTGGTCGTGTTAAAGCATATCTGTATAGCATAGAGTGGCAAAAACGTGGACTTCCTCACGTGCACGTATTGTTGTGGATGGAAGAACGCGTAACCGTGGATATAGTTTCTCAATTGATCCCGACAAGGAAAAAGAACCAAGACTTTACGATGTTGTCACAAAGTGTATGATTCATGGGCCATGTAAATGCTACGATGAATCACACCTTTGTTGTCAGGGCAAACATTCGAGAGCACAAAATGTGGAAAAGGTTTCCCTAAGAC
>NC_134802.1:23136748-23139248 GCF_046742065.1 Oratosquilla oratoria
CCATTTGTGTAATAATTATAACGAGTTCCCCTCCAGGCATAGCGTTATAGAATTAAGGCTAAATATTTCAGCTGTGATAAATATCCCTCCCTTACCGTGTACAATTTCTACCCCCCGCCATGTAGAAATTTTTACCCCGAACCATGTAAAATTTACACAACCATCATTTAAAATTTATACCCTCACCAGATTAAATTTATACCCCCACCATATAAATTATCTATCCACAACCTAGTAATATTCATACCCCCACAATGTAGAATTTCTAATTCCATGTAAAATTCATACCCCCACCATATTAAATCTCTACCCCAACCATGTGTAATTCATTCCCCCACAGTGTAAAACTTATACCCCACTTTGTAAATATCATACTCCCACCATGTAGACTTTCTGCTTCGAACCAGGTAAAATTCATACCCCCACCATGTTAAATTTCTACCCCAAACCATGTAATATTCATACCCCTCAATAATATAATAGTATTAGACCCCTACCATGTAAAAACGTTACCCGAGGGGTAAATTTACCCCCCCCCCTCCTCTTTCTGGTCTCCGTGGCTGGCTGGTGGATGCTTTTGTGATTTTCCTCTGGCTAATCTCACGTCACCAGACGCAAGGTAGATTATACCTGTGTTTATCCGCCCTCTGCGAATCTTCGCCAAAGGTCTCTGTCTCGGAAGTCTTCAGCTCTAATTATTTCTTGCAATTTCCTTCTTCTTTTGATCAGCAACTTCTTCCACTCCCCATGTCCATCGTTTCCGAGGGCGTCCTACCGGCCTCCTACCAGAGGGAACCCTCTCCAAGAACTTCTTTGCATGTCTTGTGTCTTCCATTCTCTTAACATGCCCATACCATCTCAGTTTGTTCTTTTCAATTATCTTCAACACAGATGTTATTCTTAATCTCTCCCTAATTTCTTTCATTTCTAATTCTATCGCGTCTAGTCACTACTTGGATCACTCTCAGGACTCTCATTTCTGCTGCTTCTATTTGCGAAGATGTTCTTGTTGTCACTGTTCAAGTTCCTGACACATAAAGAAGTACTTTGGCCCATAAAGAAGTCCTCTGACTAGCGACAGACAATTTTATTCACTTCGGAGGGAACACGTGATTCTTTATTCTGGCTGACGCCATGCGATGTTATTCATTTACGAAAGGTGGAGGAAGGAATGTGACCTTGATCAGCACAAAGGATTACAAAGGAAGAGCATCCCGACAGGAGACCTTTTGGTCCATAACCAAGTCAAATGCTAGAAAAGATAAATAAATAGATAATGATAAATAATAAACAAACAGGAGAGATAGAGAGATGTTGTGGCTTTATTCTGGCTGAGGACAAGGGATTCTGTTCAGCCGCGAGGTGTCCCCCATCACACGGGGATCCCTCGGGACGCTGTCGTCGCAATGGGAAGAATCCCATTCTTCGGTCACTCCCTGCTTGGAGGGGCGTCCTTGAGGGAAGGATTACCCATAGGCGATCTTCTATAGATGGTGCAGGTCCTAACCTCTGAAAAAAAAAAAAAAAAAAAAAAAAAAAAAAAAAAATCGTCGCACCTCTCGGCACTCCCATACGGAGGAGTGCCAACTCATCCTTTCGTCTCATCCTCCTTCTCCTTCTCCACCTCCTCCATCTCCTCTTCCTCCTTCATTTTCTCCTCTTCTTCCCCTACCTCCTCCTCCTCCATGTACTCCTCCTCCTCCTCCTCCACCTCCTCCTCTTTCTCTTCCTCCTTCTCCTCTTTCTCCTCCACCTCCTCTTTCTCTTCCTCCTTCTCCTCCTCCTCTTCCTCCTTCTCCTCATCCTCTTCCGCTTCTTCCACTTCCTCCTCCTCTTCCTCCTCTTCCTCCCCCTACTCCTCCTCCTCCCACGAACCCCACCTCCGGGTATCACTTCGCTGTAGTCTGTTTCGACGAGTCTGAGAAAAGTTGAGCTCAGTTTGTGGCAACAGTTGCAGCCGTTGTTATTGCCATAAAACGAGTTTAGTTTTTTCAGATCCGCTGAGGCACTCGCTGAAGCCCGGAGGTTTTATTCAGCTTTAGAGACACCCCGGAGTCCGAAAAGGTGAAAGAATTAGTCAAAAAATAATAAATGAATAGACAGATAAATCAAGAATTAGATAAATAAATAAATGAATTAATAAAGAGATAAATAGATTAGGTACTGACGCAAATTTCTGAATTTTGTTTTGCTTGATGCATCGCGATTTCATTCAGTTTGATGGAACTCGTAGGATCGTTTTATCTGTTTGTTTATCTATCTATCTACTCATCCATTTATTTATTCAATTATTATCCATTTCTAGTGAACCCAGCGCCATGCGATTTTATTCAGATTTTTGGAACTCGTAGGAATTTTTTTGTTTATTCATCTTTATTCATCTTAACCCTATCTTCTATTTTCTATCGTCATGATTTCATTTGTTCATATGTATGTATATATATATATATATATATATATATATATATATATATATATGTATATATATATATATATATTC
>NC_134802.1:23144248-23149248 GCF_046742065.1 Oratosquilla oratoria
TGTAGTATTCGTAATAGTGATTGTGGTAGTGGTAGTGGATAAGACGCAGTAGAAGGAAAGAGAGGGCGTTTGGAGAGTAGTAATAGTGATAGTAATAGTAATAGTAATAGTAATAGTAGTGGTAATAACATTAATAGTAATAGTAGTAGTAATAGTAATAGTAATAGATGTAGTTGTAGTATTCGTAGTAGTGATTGTGGTAGTAGTAGTGGATAAGTTTTACTACCCCTACTGTAGTCAACAAATAATATGAAAGGATGGCGGTACTATTGTTGTTATGGATTGTGTTTTACCAGAGCTCCATCCTGTAGACCTATTGTTCTTTTCCGCATTGGTAACACGGGCATTGACGTAACCACACTTGGGTAATTTCGTATACAATCTGATTTCATCGTTTTCACCGTACTACGCCTTACATTTGAGTAAGTGCGTAGATAGTCTTCATTGTCTCTTTCAACGTTCACGGATTAATTAGTTTAACTTATGGTTCTCGAATGGGCTTTGCATCGTCTGCAAACAAATATTTATGTATTCCTGTTGAAGCACAAATGAACATGGATAGCTTAATGAAAGTCTTTCTCCTTATGCAACGACGTAGCCGGCCATGTTTGTTTTGCATTTCGAAAATCTCCAAGTGGAGACTAAGATTAATGATTCAGGAACTTGCTTGTTTACAAAGAAAAATGTCTTATCGTGGCGTGGACCTTGGGTTTCTTAATGTACCAGAACACCTTGCTGATCCACCAAGGTCTTGGACAACGTGTTGGACTCGTGATCGACAGCTATTACCCTCCCGGATGAAAGCTCAGGGTTTATATATGGTACGATCTATGTGCTGTGACTTTACAAAGACATCCCCAACTCCTTCCTTACCAAATCTGGGGTGCCGTCTTGCAGTTCTGTGATGTTTTTCAGCCTTGGGCGGTACTACTACACCAGCAAGCCAGGGTGTATTTTAGTGTGTGTGTATGTGTGTGTGTGTTTCTCTTCTGCAGTTGTACACTCGTATCTGCATAGCATGTTAATTCTTGCCCTAGACAGGCTTCTGAGGGCTCTAAAAGGAAATCATTCAAATACTATGTTGCTATTAAAGATGTTGGTTTATTTATTTACAAAGATGGTCTCGATGTCATGGAGAGGCCTCCAGGGACTACCGAGGTCTCCCTGGCGACCGACA
Source organism: Oratosquilla oratoria (assembly GCF_046742065.1). Lineage (NCBI taxonomy): Eukaryota > Metazoa > Arthropoda > Malacostraca > Stomatopoda > Squillidae > Oratosquilla > Oratosquilla oratoria. Next base: position 23,145,426 of record NC_134802.1, read on the forward strand.
TTTCTGAATTTGCTCTCCTCTTCGAGGGGTCTCGACCGCTTCGGTCTCCCCCACTCTCCAAGGTCCTCCTCCTCCTCTTCCTTCTTAGGCGACGATGGCGGCGCCAGCGTATCCGGCGTATCCGGCGTATCCGGCGTATCCGACGGGGGCGGCGACGGGGACGGCGACGGGGTGTGGGACGGGGACGCGGACTGGGTGGGGCACGCCGACGGGGGTGGGCACGGAGTAGTGGACGGGCACGTCGTAGGGCTCGGGCACGTACTTGTGGTGGATTGGGGTCACCTCCTGTGTCTTGAAGACGGGCTTGGGCACGCCAACGTCGTAGCTCTTCTCGTTGATCTTGAGCTCGTGGTGGACTTCGGTGACCTGGGGAGTGAAGGTGTACGATCCGCGGCTCAGGGCCTTGACGGGCTTGTAGCTGACCAGCTCCTCCTGTGCTGGGAGCTCACCGTCGGGGACTGGGGCGGGGATGTCCAGGTTGACGTTGCTGTAGGTGATGGCGGCGGGGGCGGCCACGCCGGCGTGCAGGAGGGGGGCACCCAGACCCAGAGGGTGGCCGACGATGGCCGTGGCGGCCATGGTCGAGGCCACGACGAAGGGCAACAAACACTGCAAAAGAGAGAGGGAGAGAAAATTGAAAATGATGTACATTCGTTCGAGATCTGCCTATGTAGTCGAAAGCAAACAAAATATGTTTACGTGATGAGAGAAAAGAGCTCATTCGCAGAGGCCCTGGGACTGAATAAAGCCTTGACTGTGTGAACATTGTGACGAATGTGGATAGGTGGTAAAGGGAACACGGGCTGAGGGAAATATTTTATTCCTGACTAGTTTCGCCTGAGTGGCTTCTTCAGAAGAGGCCAATCAGTCGAAACTAGCCAGGAATAAAAGTGTTCCCCTCAGCCCGTGTTCCCTTTACCACCTATCCAAAGCCTTGACTACTGGTGCTCCACCGAGAGTCCCTGGAACCCAACAAAAGCGTCTCCGAATGTTTTCCAGGGGTCTCCAAAGATCGGAGCTGCGTCTGGCTGGCGCTAGACGATTTTATTCAGCGTCAAGGGAGCCTGCCAGAGGCTTGGGAATAGAGTTCCATAAACAAATGTCCACGAGGAAAAGAGGCGGAGAGCCACTGGCTGGAGTCTGTGGACGGGACTTTGGGCGTTGGCGACGGAGTCGCCTCCCGCTCTGCATACAGATTGCATTGTTGCTCGTCCTCCTCAGCTGCTCCCTGGGAGGGAGGGCCCCGACCCCAGGTGCCACTTGGAGGACCCCGGGAGTCATTCCCTGGGGCGTCCCGGTAAGGAGTACGCGATGCCCAAGTCGTCTGAATGCTCCGAGGGCGAGGTGGGGTTAGAGTAAGAAGGGGGAGGGGGAAGGAGACGTCCTCGTGACTGCCTCACCGTCAACCTGTTTGACGTTCCTCCAGAATGTTTGAATGTAGAGTTTTATCTCATTTCCTGATTCACTTTAGATGAACAGTCCTGTCCCGATATCTTTTTTCTCTTCTTTATTTTTTTGGGGTTCGTCGCCTCTAGACAAGGGTCTGCTTGCTTGAACTTCACAGGATTAGTTGGAGCAACTCTTTCCGTGGCCTTGGGTTCGGTTCAACGACGATGGCCGAATTCGACATCGTCAATACATCACACGGCGACAGCGCCAAGGATAGCCAGTGACGAGGACAACACTACTGCGGCCAAAGAGTTCCCCGTACTAACGCGACGCAGACATCATCGTCGTTGTCGTCGTTGTCGTTTCTCCTTCCCCTCGACGAAGTTGTCCTGGGGCTTTTTCTTAGTTGTTGTTGTTGTCGTTCCCTAGACTGTCTGTCCGAGCAGTCCCGTCTCCCCAAGGAAGGCCACAGCCGAAACTGGGTTTTCCCACAAATCCTTTATAGAATGTATGTTGTGTTGTTTGCGTGCATAATTGTGTATAATGCAGTCTTCCATTATGTGTTGTATGGTATGGGGTGAAGTGTTACATCCTGGGCAGCTGTTCACAACACGGTCGTCCAGCCTCTTCTGGTAGCTTAGAAGTGCTGGGTGGTGACCGCATCGCAGTCTGGCCAAGTGGACTCTGTCCTTTCGTGGGAGAGAGGATTCAGAAGGGTGGATATCAGGGGGTCTGGCATGCAGCAGTGTGTTGTCTTTCAGTGTGTTAATGGAGCGGTGAGTGATATGATTTTCTTAGTTGTTGTCGTCATCCTGTTTCCTGAGGTAGGTGAACTATTCCTGCGATGGGCGGCCTCAAGAAACAATCCGCCGAACAAAAGCAGCAAGGCTTGGTGTCAAAACTGGTTTTTCAACAACACGAAGTGTGACTAAAATTTCTAAAACTTCACGGGTTACAAAAAAAAAAAAAAAAAAAAAAAAAAAAAAAAAATATATATATATATATATTTATATATATTTATGTATATGTATATATATGTATGTATATATAAATATACATATGTGTATATATATATATACATATGTACATATATACATATATATATATATATATATATATTGCAATTATTCCATCAGATCCAAGAGCTTCAGAACGTGACGCCAGCAACAGGTGTCCCCCCTGACTCCTCCCGTATGGGATATTTTAGTACCCAATGGGACTGAGTATCCACGGCATCGGTCGTCGTTCGATCACTGGCAAAGAAGAAAGAGAGAGACTATAAATCGAGTGATCTCGAGTACGTACCAGAGCGTTCATGACGAAGGTAACACTGGTGTGTGTATGCGAAATCCGGATTGGCGCTTATATATGCTGCAATGGACACACCCGAACGAAAGACCTTGGGGAGAATCTGCTCTCTCCTACCCATAGAACGCGTGCACACACACTTACATACACACACACACACACACACACACACACACACACACACACACACACACACACACACACACACGCGCGCGCGCGCGCGAACGTGTTTGGGGGAAATTAAGAATAGAGTAATAAAACAAAAGAAGAATACAAACGAGGTAGAAGTGATTACACCAGAACCCAAAGAGATGAGAAAAGGAACTTAGGAAAAGGTATCGTCGGTAAATGTGAATATGAACCAAAACATTTCTAACAGTTTATCAACGGTGAACTGAAACACAGGGAACGATTCTGTGAGCTAATAGTGGACGATGAGGTCTTTGAAGAATTATCGATACAAGCTGAATTAATGAACGAAAGTCTCTAATCTGTTTTACCTAAGAAAAGTTATTTTGTAGAAGAGAGAGACGAGGGCAATAATATTGGGTTAAGAGATATAAACATAAATTTGAAATAATTACTAAACCAAATGGCATCAATGGATGTGAGATCACAAACTAGATACTTATGAAATTGAGGGAGCAATTTGTGTTTATTGGAAGAAAGAATAGTGGCACAGGATTGGAAAAGGGCTAACGTGGTACCAATTCATAAAGGGAACAGAAGATACCACTCACCAGCACGGTTGTAAAGCTGTGTGAGGGAAAGAGTATTGGTTCAATACCTATGAGAAATGAACATTTTGATGGATAATCATTTCGACTTCACATCTGGAAGACCATGTTGATCAAACATGTTCAGTTTTTGTTCGAGAGTTGTTGATGGGCCGCTATCCTTTTCAAGAATCTCCTTTACCATCCGTACTGTATGACTCCACCTCTTCGGCGCTATACAGTCCCCAAGGATAGAAACACTGAATATCTTCGACAAAGACTTTACCACCACATTGAAAGAAAGGATTAGCGACAACAAATCTCATACTCGTAGACACTAGTTTGGTCTTTCCTTTCGTCCATGTCCCGTGCCAGGGAAATTTATCATCTCTTCGTCTTTCCTCGCTTTA
>NC_134802.1:23156748-23159248 GCF_046742065.1 Oratosquilla oratoria
CAATAGTGATAATAAAGTATACAATAAATTGTTGTGATGTTATTACAAAACAGCTCCGGTGTGTGTGGAATGTTGATCGAGGGTGTAACATTGTAAGTGAAGTGAGTGGTGTAGAAATGTGTGAATCCTAAAGAGTGTCATATGATAACTTATAGTATTAAATAATATAATAATATAAAGATAAATAGATAAATAAATAATAGATAAATAAAGAAATATATATATAGTAGAAATATGAAATGAAAAAATATAATAAATAATAAATAAAAATACAAATGAAAATACGAACTGACCGGCCTCAAGCCCTCAACCCACATAGAACGACAAAATCCATCCGGTGCCCAAACGTCCGCGCTCCCTGGGTTGAGGGCTTGAGGCCGGTCAGTTCGTATTTTCATTTGTATTTTTATTTATTATTTATTATATTTTTTCATTTCATATTTCTACTATATATATATTTCTTTATTTATCTATTCATTGTTATATATGTATGTATATTTTTTTTGGTAACATTCTGTCACACAATGATATGCGATGAGATGTCATGTCATTTTTATTTTTATTTATTTTTATTTATATTTGTATTTGTATTTTCATTTTATTTCATTCATTTTATTTATCTGGATATCTATCTTTATATTATTATATTATTTAATACTATAAGTTATCATATGACACTCTTTAGGATTCACACATTTCTACACCACTCACTTCACTTACAATGTTACACCCTCGATCAACATTCCACACACACCGGAGCTGTTTTGTAATAACATCACAACAATTTATTGTATACTTTATTATCACTATTGTTCATTGTATTAAAAACCATTGTACAACCAAACGTAACCCACCTCCAAGGAGGGAACGCGGTCTTACTCAGACTATGTATACCGCCAGCTTCACTCCAGAGTCACATTCCTCTGAAGAAGCATAGAGCGAAACCGGTCAGGAATAAACTCAGTAACTCGGAACTAGACCCGTGACTTCTTTTTCCACCTTCATCATATATATGTGTGTGTGTATACAGCATACTCCAGTCTGTCTTTATCTGCCAATTTTCGTGTCCTACTAGATACCATTTACCTTGGATTATTGTTTGATTTTTATTTCTATTATCTTTGACCTCCTGCCTATCACTTCTTCAATCATCGGGTCCAGAGTAATTTCAGTTTCAGGTACTATTGATGCTATCTTTTTGACTTTCGGTAATTCTTGTTTTTTATTCTTACAGTTCTTTATATGATTTGATAATTTTCTACCCTGAAACTAGAATATATTCCCACCTACTTCGTTCACCAAGACTCCTTTATTCTTTAACAATTTGATTACGTGTTTTCCACTTTTTTATGTAGTCCCTTCCCTTCCTCTTCCATAAGCTCCATTAAAATTACTTTTCCCTCTTCATGATAATTTTTCCATTTTTTTCTGTGATTATTTCATTACTTTTCTTATTCGACTTTGCTATACTGTAGTTCTTATCTAATACATTTTTATCTTTACTTTATCCTCCTTTGATTTTCATTATAAATGTATAGTATACATGCGCATATGTATAGATAACTACAAACACGCGTGTATCTTTGTACGTGCGTACCTATACTTATGTATATATTGCAAAAGAATCCAGCTACAGGTATACAAAGCAAAGAACCTCGCTGTCACTTCATTCAGTCGAGCATCCCTTCCTTTGATGTCGTGTTTCGCATTCAGAGGCATTCCTGCGGTTGTGTGTACGTGTGGAGGGGGGCGGGGGGGAGAGGGGGTAGAGGGGGGTAGGGGGAGGTTCTCTCATTTCACGCTAATGGGGATAGATTCCTTCTTTAGCTTCTGGAAATCAAGAAAAGAATCGACATAAAGAGGCTTCGAGGACTCGTTGGCACCGTCTCCTCTTGCTTATGAAATTCTGTTTGTCAGTGGAATCGTTGTTGCTATGGGCTGTGGTTTACCAGCGCTTCTATCCTGTTGGACCATATGGACAATATCTCGCTCAGTGGAATAGTGTCCTGCACACTGTCTATTTGATGAGAAGTTTAAGACGAGGATAGGCAATAATTGATTTACCAACAGGGTAGTTCACGAATGGAATAGACTTAGTAAGAACGTAGTGAGCACCGAAAATATTGGTCATTTTAAGAGAGAGAGGGCTAGATGACTATAAGGATAAAGATGAAAATGCGATAAAAGACATGGAACTGCCTAGTGTAGGCCTCATGTTTTCTTGCAGTCTCTTCCATTTTTATGCTCTTATGCTCTTAAAAAGAGCTGCTCTTGCTAAGAGGTTGTGCAAGTGAGAGAAGAGCAGAGACTGTATACACCGACAGCGAATAAATAAAAAGAAATAAACAAATAAGTAAGTAAAATATAAACATATGAATAATTAAATTCTGAAATATTCTAATGGTTGTGCTAAGAAAAATAATAATTTTTCTTGTAGCCTTATCTCCATCCCAGTCTTTTAAGAAACCAAACATGAGGAAGGATGCTGTGGAAAACACAC
>NC_134802.1:23164248-23171748 GCF_046742065.1 Oratosquilla oratoria
ATTATCCCCGGGAATGAATATTCAACTCGAGGACCTAAAAATCCTACTGAGTATGAGGAGATCGTTTCCCTAGGAAAGCAAGACGCTGAATGCCGATGCCGGCCACCTGCTAACCAATAGGAAAACAGAGAACTCTAACGGCGCTGACCAATCACGACCAGGCTAACTCTATACCCGGAGTATATAATCCCCGTGTAATAAAATGAACTTTAGATTATTTCCTGCCACTGAGGAAGCACCAGGAGGTATGAAAACGCATTTTAGTGACAGCGAATTATTTATACTACCCAATAGTATGACATACGGAGTAACAATTGGATTATTACCAATAGAAGGCAAGAATATTTTAAGAAAGACAAAAAAGTATGACAAGAGACTCTGTCATAATAAACTTGCCATTTACTTCAGTGAAGTATACTTTAGGGAAAACTTCCTGCCCAAATACACTATGAATATATCTATTTGTCTATCTACAGTATATACCAATGTTTTTTCCCTTATCAGGGAGGACACCAAAGTCAAAAGGCATATGCCCACTTATACCCATTATACTCATGGATGACAGATCATCCCTGTATGCCGCCCACTGCCCTGGGTCACAAGCAATGCAGCAAGACACAGCACATCCATAGCGATGCCGCTTCACTTAATTGGTAACCTCCACTCTCCGCCCTTTCATGCAAAAAAATAGCGGACGGGGAGAAATCCTTTCTGGCTGTATCAAACTATCATTCACACATAAGAACTCCCTAATCCCCCATCCCCCATCCACTCCCTTTCTTGCATCACAGTATCATCTATACACAGCCATTCTCCACTCATCCCTATTTCTCGCCTATCCCCTTCCCTGCTCAACAGACATCCCCCTCCTGCTCAATGCCCCTTTCACCCCATCCATCCATCTCATCCTCGGTCGCCCCCTCATGTTCACTCCATCCATCTCTGCCTTCCACACCTCTTTTACTAATCTTTATTCTCTCATTCTTTCCACGTGTCCAGAGCATCCCAATATTCATTAGTGAACCCTACCTGCCATCTTCTTTTCCGCTTCCGCTCTCCTCACCTCCCCATTTCTCACTCTATCAAACCTTGTAACCCCTACCATACTTCTCAGACATTTTACCTCAAACACATTTAAATTTTTCCTTGCTGCATTTCATAAATTCCATGTCTGCCACATATAATACTGTCAGCACAATCACTCCTTCATATAATCTCCTCTTTGCATCCATTCCCTAATGCCTATTACTCATTATACTTTTAATCCCCCAAGGCGCTTACTTGCTTCTCTCAAATTACAATTTACCTCCACCTCTTCTACTCCCTCTCCAGCTACATGTGACCCCAAGTACCTAAAGCCATTTACTTCCTCTAGCCCCTCTCCTTTCAGACTTCCAATTTACTGCCATCCTTTCCCCCATCACCTTGTTTTTACCCACATTTACCTTAAACTTTCTACTATTGCATACTTTCGCAAACTCCGTCAGTGACTCTCTTAATCACCCCTCTGACCCTACCACAAGCCCAGTGTCGTCAGCAAACAACAAGTGGTTCGCCTCCCACTTTTCTCCGTTTTCTTTAATCATCTCCACCCCCCTGCCCATTACCCTCGCATTTACCTCCCTCACCAGCCCATCCCATACCCCGTCTGGGATATTGGTTGCATGTTATTGTGATATTAAAATCTGCTCGGTAGCATGCAGCTAATATTTTGGGGTCTATATAGGGGACCTCTATGGAGCAGAGCCACACATCATTTTGTCTGAGGGAGAGGAAATCTCTATTCATAGAAAAATGATGTTACTATATTACACTGCGACTGTCCCTCCGTTATGCTGTTCCGTTACTCTTAATACTGTCCTGTATCACTTCTCTGAATATACATTTCCATTTTCACCAAAACCTGTGGTAGGGGAAAAAGAATACTGCCACTGAGTATTTCCGCTTGAATCGTAAAAGGCGACTAAGACGGGACGGGGATAGGGCTAGCCATCCTACTCCCTGTAGCCCCAAAGAGTATATCCCCCCCCCCAAAAAAAAAAAAAAAAAAAACAAGGGCATAAAAGGGTCTGGGAGAAGTTTTCCAACTAGAACCCAAACATTTGGGTCTTTTAATGTGCGTGGATGTGGTGCAAATGAGAGTAAAATGGGAGAGATAGGCAGTATGTTTGTGAAAAGAAGGATTGATGTGTTGTCATTGAGTGAAACTATATTGAAAGGGAGGGGCGAGTTTGAGTTTGGGAATGTAGTTGGGATGATATCAAGAGTGAAGAGAGGACGAGGGAGAGAAGGAGTAGCTATATTAATAAGTGAAGAGATAGGTAAGCGTGTGGTGGAGTAGAAAGAGATTTCTTCAAGGTTAATGTGGATGAAGATGAAACTTGGAAGGGAGATGTGGGTCTTTGTAAGTGCATATGGGCCGGGCAGTGAGAAGAATGTAGAGGAAAAGGAGGCCTTTTGGATAGTTTTAAATGAGTGCATAGAGGGTTTAGGGAGAAATGTCAATGTAGTGGTATTGGAATATCTCAGTGCTAGAGTTGGAGATGAAGCAATAGACGGAGTGGTTGGGAAGTGTGGAGTACTTAGAAAAAATGTCGTTGTGGAGAGTTGATGGTGGAGATATGTCTAGAGAGTTAATGATAGCTAACACAGTATTTCGGAAAAAAGTCAAACATAAGTACACATGGGAGAGGGTGGTGGATAGAAGGGTGGTAGATAGGGCTATGGACTATATAGTGGTACCCAGGAGAAGAGCTGAAAGAGTTTTGGATATACTATGACCAGAAGTTATAAATATTACACTGGCTGGACAGTGGCTGGTAGAAGTATACGTGTGGTGACTGTGTGTTTTTTTACGCTGTTATGATACTGATTGAATGGGTCGGAGCAAACACCATCAAAATGTCGAGTCGGAATTTCCATTATATTTATGAAGTTCATTTGATGTATGTGTATAGCTATGATATCGATATGTCCAAATGAATAGCCGGTGATCAATATTAACAGCATTCAAATGGTAGATGTTGGCGAGTGGTGTGGCTGCTATGATGGGCACCCTTTCGAAGCTAGGTAGAGCTGTGCATGGGAAGCAGCATTTTGCTGTGGAAGAGGCACAGGGCTTGGGCCCTGTAAATGGCATGATATATTGGATGTGATTTAAATGCATCCCATATTCTACGAGTGTTTTTAACAAAATTTGTTTTATCATAACCAAGCAAAAAAAAAAAAAAAAAAAAAAAATATTTTCACTTGTCGATGGTTGTACATTTTGAGGTAACAATATTAAGAGGCGTTAAATGCCATCAGATTCTATTCGCATGGGAAGAACCCTTGGAAAAATGAGAAATATGGTGACTAGGAAACAAGTCCTCATAATGCACCACTGTGCAGATGGTGGGGTTCGAATCAACGTCATAACTCCTATCCGTAAAGAGGTCGCGTACTAAGTCCGCTTGGCTGCCCGTATGTCCCAGTTGATGAATATTGGTTAATCCTTAGATATTTTGAGGGAGCACAATATTAAAAGCAGTTAATTAATGTCAAGTTCAATTTACTAGGGGACCACTCTTGATAGAATGAGAAATATGGTGACTAATACAAAGCCCATAAAATAAATATGCAGATGCCTGAATTCGAACTTTCGACTAAATTTCATCAGATATAGATTTCACAGAGCCTTAGTCCGACCATACCCTACTACTTCAGGTAGCAATTACTAATATTAAACATAACAATTGTGCATGTTATATATTCTCTGCAGAGTTGTCGGTTTTCACTCCACGCTATGAGCACCCTGTTCAAGTATCAATGACGTGTAATTGATATCAATATACTATTCTACATATTGCTGCGTCCTGGCCTTGTCCCCCATCAGTGAGGGTGAAAACCATGAATCTACGACAGTAATTATATAACTGATAAGAATTTAAGTTTGTAAATACTTGTGTACAGCAAAGTTTATTGAATAATATAATTTTAGTAATGAGTCCATCCACCTTCCAAGCAATCTTTCAGGCTTAGAGGACAAGATGATCCTGACCTGGTGTGGTTTCCTTCGAAACATTTCCCACACGCGTTGAACGTGGGTCATCAACGCGTCCGTTGTCCTCTCCTCTTCACAAAAATAACAAATTTACCATATTCCCTATATGTTTTCAATCGGGTTGCAGTCACAACCCTGGCTGGGCCAGTCCAGGAGTTGCAGGTTCTCTTGACCTCCAAACCACTCACGGACTGCTCTTGCCATGCGAACTGGGCAACGATCCTGTAAGGATATGATGGGGCCTGGGGGTTCTTTTCTTTAAGCCAGGGGTTCCCAAACTGGGGGTAAATTATCCTCTGGGGGTAATTTAATTTTTTTTCGGGGGTAATGGAGGGGTGAAAAAAAAGTTAATTCTGCAAATCAAGAAAACACGAATTCCTCATTTAGCTTCAAGCATGTAATTCCATCCATCCCACTGATGTTCTTGACATCTTTGGCAGAAGTCATTAGAGATGCACAATGTTCAAATACAATAATTAAACGAAAATATCTCTAGTGTTTAAATTTGGCCTTATATATCAATGTCGACAACATTTTGTGAAAGTAGTAGCATGCTTCATGTGGCATGGTAAACTGGAGAACGAGCTGAAAAAGTTTGGGAACCGTTGCTCTAAGGACAGGGAGGAAAGAACCCTGCAGCGAGGCAATATAATTCTGTGCTGTGAACCGTCCCTCCACTCTCGTGACATCTCTGACCCGGTGGATGGAGATCCACCCAAACACATTGCACACCACGTGTCCACTTCTCTTCTGAACTATTTTGGCACTTTCATACCTGCGAAAAATAAACAAAATGTGTGAAATTGCAGGTGTCTACATGCACTAACGTCCATGAATGTTGTAGATAGACAATACCATTACAATGATATGATTTGCTTAGTCTCCTTCCCAAGCATGTTGGATATTCTGAGATTAGAAAGAATGTATGTCAATCATAATGTGTGGACATGACGTTACACGTGTATGAAAACTATTCTATTTTGATAGTGACAGTTAACCGATCCAAGGAAATGTGTAAGTGTTCCACAACAGTAGTTTCCTCGTTATGGACAGACAACAGGAATGTCAGTTGTCCTGATCTAGTATTATTGTGTCAGCAGAGGGGATTATATGAGGGTATATGTAATGTCAATATCTGCAGTTAATGTTTCCAACACCAATACAATTTTATTAGCTCCGCCAACGAAGTTGAAAAGCTTGTTTTCGTTACCGTTTGTGTATTGTGTGTTTGTTGGTTGTCTGGAACTCCAGGAAAAGTCATTAACGGATTTTGATGACATTTTTAGGAGACGCAAATGATTGGATTTTGGATGTGATCCGAGTCATATTTCAGATCTTAAACGAGTTTATTTTATACAAGTAAAAAAATGCTAGTTGGAAATTGTTATGAGTGATGGCACATTACCTGGTGTTGTTCATCCTCCACACATGTTTCTGTCCTCGGTTACATGATGGAAAGGTTTTCTTATCAGAGAAGACAACTCTGGACTAGAAGTCGGGGCCTTGTCCAACATGGCGAGAGGCGAATCCGAAACGGCCAGCACGGTGTGCATCTGCGAGTTTCTTCTTCCTGGCAGAAACTCTGTGGTGAATTCCAGCGTCATGAAACTGTCCCCGGATAGTATCTACCGAAACGTGCAGCAAATGCAGATGGTATCGGTGTGCTACAGCGGTTCTTTCTGGGTGGTCTTATGTCGCCTCTGCTATCATTTCATCCTCCTGTTGTGTCGTTGCCCGTCGACGCGGTGTCCTGGCTGTAAAGTATGAAACAAAAGTTAAGGCAGGATAGTGTATCTATGGTCCTTTCTATTCACAGTACTACAACTGAACACTGTGACTGTGTTCATACACAATACTTTTAAATATACTAAAACAGAACACTAATACTAGTTAGTAACTTCTCTGGCCTAATTGGGTGAAATAAGCACAAATAATGTTGTAGTAATTAACTGACAAGTGACAAGTAAAAATGGAATGAACTAATGATAGATAAAAATTTTTTTAATTCTGATTTAATGCTTGCAGTCACAAAACGCGTAACAAACACTTAAGCTTAATAATATAATTATCACCAATGGTCGAACAGTATCAATATATATTTGTTTCTACTAACGCAATTTAGAAAGATCTCCACTTGATATGTGTATGCATGTATGAACCACCTCATCCATGTAGACAGTGAACAACCATGGTGACATGACACATCCTTAATACAGTCCCACCTTTACCTCAAACCACTTGCTGTTTCCATTTCTAATTCTAACACAGGCTCTACTACTTTCGTAAACACACACACACACACACACACACACACACACACACACACACACACACACACACACACACACACACACACACACACACACACACACACACACACACACACACACACACACACACACACACACCAGGCAGCCTGACTATTCTTCGGTGCAAAACACCCTAGATAACCTTAAAGGGTGGACCGAGAGCAGCAATGTGACAGTTAACCTCAGCAAGACCGTGGTCATGCACGTATGTACATCCAAACAGGCGGTGGCACCAACCTAAACTATCACTAGGAACCCACTCCCTTCAGGTGATCCAGTCCGCCAAGCTACTTGGCATCACATTAGACGACCACCTTAACTGGAACCAGCACATCAACAACATCATCAGGACAGCCTCATACAAACTCTACATGCTGCGCAGATTGAGGTCCCTTGGTACCCCATCACCAGATCTAAAGGGAGTCTACACTACCTTCGTACTCCCCACCCTCATGTACGCCTCCCCGGCCTGGTCATCATCACTCAACATCACACAGAGGAGTAAATTAGAGAGAGTACAAAGAAGAGCGTGCAGAATTATCTTGGGTGGTCAGTATGAGGGATACGAACACGCCCTCACCACCCTCAGCCTGCCAAGAGTGTCCGACAAGCACAGTGAGGCACTGAGTAAGTTTGGACAGGACCTAATGTTCCACCCACGTCACCGTCACTTCCTCCCACCTGACACCACAACCACCCGCCATGCAACTCGGCATTCTAACAAGATCAAACCCATCAGAGCACCGAGGACTGACCGATACAAGAACAGTGCTATTCCATCCATTGTTCGCACAATAAACTCATTATAAAAATTAAATTAGGCATATCACTCTTATAATTACTGTATTACTCATAAAAGTACTCTATTGTATCATTGTCAGTGTATCACTGCTATCTCAATAAACCTATTATTATTATTATTATTATTATTATTATTATTATTATTATTATTATTATTATTATTGTGTATTACATTGTGACGAATGTGGATAGGAGGCAAGGGAACACGGGCTGAGGGAAATACTTTTATTCCTGACTAGTTTCGCCTGAGTGGCTTCTTCAGAGGAACATAGTTTGAAATCAAGTTGGTCAATATATATATGGCAAAAGAAGGAACGTGGCAAAGTGTCAGGTCGTGGCAAAGTGTCA
>NC_134802.1:23174248-23176748 GCF_046742065.1 Oratosquilla oratoria
TGCATACATGCATATATACATACATACATAATTATACGTACATACATACATACATACATGCATACATACATACATGCATAATTATACGTACATACATACATACTTATACGTATCTACATATATACATACATACATACATGCATACATACATACATACATAATTATACGTACATACATACATACTTATACGTACCTAAATATATACATACATACATACATACTAATATGTACATACATACATACTTATATACATACATACATGCACACGTACTGTACATTCAATAATACAAAAAAGCAGTGATAAACCTTCTGATTAAACCCTTATGCATTTCCTGACCATGAATGTGAAGCTGCTACTAAAATTAGTTGATTATACAGTGACTCTATTTTCACCCCAGATTCCATTGACACAGCATATACTCCCCCCCCCCCCAAAAAAAAAAAGCGAAGTTACGAATGAGCCAGAGACTTCCATGTGCGAAATCTGTCTGAAAGAGAAGTTCGGGAAGGGAAAAGTTGGACATGTAACCCACCCTGGGTTTAGAAACTCTGTGAAAGGTCGCTGGCGCTGGCGCTGGGACACGGCGGCCTGCACTGGTGAGGAAGCTCCCCTTGCTGAGGGCAGTGCAGTGTCATGGCGGAAGCAGCAGGAGGAACAAAAACAAAAACAACAACAACAATAACAACAGCACGAACAACAACACGAGCAACAACAACTACAAGAACAAGAACAACAACAACAATAACAACAACACGAACAACAACACGAGCAACAACAACTACAACAACAACAACAACAACAAGAAAAACAAGAGCAAGAACAACAACAACAACAGCAGCAACAACAACAATAACAACAACACGAACAACACGAACAACAACAACAACAACAACAACAACAACAACAACAACAACAACAACAGCAGCTACAACATTGTTGTCGTCACAGACTAACTTCCTACCTGCTCTCCTAGCAATAAGATATACACGTATAAAAAAACCACCATAACATAACAGCTGCACCATTGTAACTCAATGGTGCAGCTACAGTTCTTACAGTGGCAATGTTATATATATTTTGCCTAGCACGTGATATATTTTTCCCATTCAAGGAAATTACCTAACTTTTAGTTAAAAACTATAGAGGAAAATATATCACGCACTCAAAAAAAAAAAAAAAAAAGAATTATTGATGTTGTGAGAACTCGTGGGTCAAAACTTTTGCTCGTGGCTGTACGTGAGCAAAAAGAAAACCATTACTGTTGTGTTGTTTATGGATTACAAATACTTTCATCTCAGTTCCACAGCGTAAGGGTGAAGAATGATAGAAATATTAATGCAGGAGGCTCGTTGAGCCCATACAACGGAATGGCAGATGTAAGAAGTCTTTTGTACACAAAGACATAAGATTTAGATATCATCTGATTACACACACACACATACACACAGACACACGTTCACATGGCTCGACGATGCAGTGGTACCTTTCTCTACCACTAATTCAGTGATTTGAGTTCGAGTCCAACCCAGGGCTGAAAGTTTCAGCATCGCTGCACTGCGAACAGGCACCCCAACTCTAGTACTCTGTGTGTGTGTGTGTGTGTGTGTGTGTGTGTGTGTGTGTGTGTGTGTGTGTGTGTGTGTGTGTGTGTGTGTGTGTGTGTGTGTGTGTGTGTGTGTGTGTGTGTGTGTGTGTGTGTGTGTGTGTGTGTGTGTGTGTGTGTGTGTGTGTGTGTGTGTGTGTGTGTGTGTGTGTGTGTGTGTGTGTGTGTGAGAGAGAGAGAGAGAGAGAGAGAGGTCACAGCATTACCCATAGATCGGTCATACATGAGCTCTGAGCTCTCATCCAGGAGGGTAGTAGCTGTTGATCACGAGTCCAACACGTGATCCAAGATAATGGTGAATTACCCCCCCCCCCCCACAACACACACACACACTACACTATCCGTTGGTCACAAATTAAATATCAGGAATCACAAACTCGTCTCTCGTTTCCCTGCGACCGTTTGCAGGTTACTGATTCCATTCTGCTTTTTCGAGAAACTGCGAAAACATGAGGATAAAACGTCTAGTGCGGCTTTACTTGTTTTTTTAACGGCCATATTCGACTGGATGGAAAGATATCAGCCACAAGTAACGACAAACCTATGATGTAATGTCGTCCTCAGGGATTCTCGAGCACACAGTTGTGACAATTGATATTATCTGTTTTCAATATCTGACAAAAAGAAATTTGTATAGAGCATTATCCAAGGCGGACGGATGCAATGGTGAGCTACAGTTTTGTGGAACGTTCTGATATAATGGTTTGACTGGCGCGCAGCGGTTCGAGATGTGGCATCGATATGATGCTTTACTCAGAAGGAGCGAATCCGGACAGTCGAATCTCAGTATTTGTTGAAATGGTGTTTAACTGGATAGTAAATGTATCTTTACTCAGCGTTGGAGAAATATTATGTGATATTTACAATGACGAAGAATATGGTTAGTGTAAGAAATA
>NC_134802.1:23184248-23189248 GCF_046742065.1 Oratosquilla oratoria
CTCCCCCTACCCGGACACGAGGAATTTCATTCCTCTCATTGTCGGTCGATTTTATTAAGCCGGGAGGGCGTCACCGCCCTGACCGATGAGCCTTCGCGACGAAACGCGTCCAGCGTCACTGACGAGGGTGTGGTCGATGTAGAGGAAGAGTTCCTCAAGGTCTCGCCCCTCCCGTATAAATTCCTGAAGAAGCTCCTCCCAGGGACCAGTTCCCGGAGACCCACCGCCATGAACGCTCTGGTAAGCCCACCAAGACCTTCCTGTAGGAGGTGCCGTCGAATTCGTAATACTTAATCTTTATCCTGGGTAACGACGTACAAGCCCTCACCCACCATCCCCGTTCACCTGAAGGGAAGATGGAGGTGGGTGGAAGGGGGAAAGGGGTCGTCACCGACCTGAAGGGGTTAACCTTCGCACGCGGGACGTTGGGGGCGGGGATGAGTCGCCGCTCCTGCCGAGGGTGTGGCCGATGTAGGGAGGACCTGCCAAGGTCGCGCTCACGGGGATAAATTGGCGGACGAGCCCCGCCCTGGTACCAGTTGTCAACCGGCATCCGTCATGAACGCTCTGGTACGTAGCTAACCTTAACCCAGGAAGCCCTTTGCGGCCCAATGGCCCTGACCAGAAGATTTTATTCTTATCTATTCTTTTAGATTATGATTGTGACGGCCTTAAACCCTCTAGTACGGTGATACTCTTGATGTATTTTGTTCTGGCAAAGGACAGACGATTCTTCTACAGCTAAGGAGTCGCTTTCCAGCCCGAAGTTTGGTCTAGAACGATCCAGACACTCTTCAGGCCAGAGGTCGCTCTTCAGCTGAAAGGGATCGTCTTTTCGTAAGCGAAACAAGGTCCATCAGGTCAGCCACAGTCTTGAAGAGGCTAATCGCCCTCTGGCTGCCGCCAGGTGATTTTATTAAGAGGCTTTGCAAAGGAGGTGGAGCTCCCCGTGGCCTTAAGGGTTAACCTATCTGGGTTAATTCCTTGTGCACTGGTTTAGTGTTCTTCCTAGTCACCCCGGTTGATCTAGTGTCTGAAATAGTGGACACTGTTGCTGAATTTAGTGAAGAGTCCACGCCAGGAGGCGCTCAGCCGCGGCCGAAGATGTCACCTTTAACCTGTGTGCTCGCACATTGAGTCGAGAGATTCTACTTTATAATTTTCTTAGATACTAGATACTGGATCATTCTTGAACTTAATTAGTGTTTAAACATGCACGCGCACACACACACACACACACACACACACACACACACACACACACACACACACACACACACACACACACACACACACACACACACACACACACACACACACACACACACACACACACACACACACACACACACACACACACACACACACACACACACACACACATACATAAACATATACATATATAATGTATATGTATACATGCAGTATATATATATATATATGTATATATATATATATATGTATATATACATATATATATATATATATATTATATATATATATATGTGTGTGTGTGTGTGTGTGTGTGTGTGTGTGTATGTGTGTGTGTGCGTGCGTGTGTGTGTGTGTGTGTGCGTGCGCGCGGGAAATGTGCGTTCAAACGTACGGTAAGTGAATACTTGAGTAGCAGTCCATAATGTTATATTATTTTGACCATGCGATTTTATTCAGCTGAGGGGGGTCGACTGGAGGAAAGAATGGGGTCTCGATCGATTGAGGCCTTGGATGAAGATACAAGAAATAGGTACACTGCCGTGTTGTGAATCCATTCTTGTATTTATCTATTTATTGGTTTATTGATTTATTTAATTGTTTATTTACTTATTTGTTTGTTTACGTAATTCGCGAGTTGCAAGAGAGCGTCTTCATCACCTGTGATAGTCGTAAACACTTGAATTTTTTATAATTTTTCTTTTATCTTCCTATTTCGTGTGTCCCCTTCGTTAATATGTACTTTTCCAATCACATTGTTCCTCGAATGGCTTGTATGTTTTAATTTTCATTAATGAATATCCCCGCCAAGTTAGTGTAAACAGGTTCTAGAAAAACACTAAACGGTAACTCGACCTGAAACGTTGGAACCCGACTCCCAACGTCTCCGTCATAAGGACCACTCCCCCTCAGCGGGATCTGGTCGGCCTAGAAGTCCCAGCGGATCATCGACCTCCGGGGAGGTTCCTCTGTCGAACAAGGTCGGCTGATGGCAGCTAGAGTGATGGTCTAAGATGTGACGAATGGCGGCGAGGTTAATCCGACGAGGGGTTGTCACTATGCTAAAGGGGTTAAGATAATTTGGTTTAATCCCTTTTAGTGTGATGGCGGCCATTACAAAGTTAGCTCTGGGTTTCGTCAAGCGAATTTATTCAAAGGGGAGCATTGGACAGAAGGGGTCAGGCGGCCTTGCTTTAATCTAAAACATAAAATCACTCTAGCGAATTGAACAGCGTTTTTCCATTTGTCTCTCTCTTCCTCCCTTGCAGTGTTTGTTGCCCTTCGTCGTGGCCTCGACCATGGCCGCCACGGCCATCGTCGGCCACCCTCTGGGTCTGGGTGCCCCCCTCCTGCACGCCGGCGTGGCTGCCCCCGCCGCCATCACCTACAGCAACATCAACCTGGACATCCCCGCCCCAGTCCCCGACGGTGAGCTCCCAGCACAGGAGGAGCTGGTCAGCTACAAGCCCGTCAAGGCCCTGAGCCGCGGCTCGTACACCTTCACTCCCCAGGTCACCGAAGTCCACCACGAGCTCAAGATCAACGAGAAGAGCTACGACGTTGGCGTGCCCAAGCCCGTCTTCAAGACCCAGGAGGTGACCCCAATCCACCACAAGTACGTGCCCGAGCCCTACGACGTGCCCGTCCACTACTCCGTGCCCACCCCAGTCGGCGTGCCCCACCCAGTCCGCGTCCCCGTCCCACACCCCGTCGCCGTCCCCGTCGCCGCCCCCGTCGGATACGCCGGATACGCCGGATACGCCGGATACGCCGGATACGCTGGCGCCGCCATCGTCGCCTAAGAAGGACGAGGAGGAGGAGGACCTTGGAGAGTGGGGGGAGACCGAAGTGGTCGAGACCCCTCGAAGAGGAGATCAAATTCAGAAGTGTCGGTCGCCAGGGAGACCTCGGTAGTCCCTGGAGGCCACCTCCATGACATCGAAACCATCTTTGTAAATAAATAAACCAACTTCTTTAATAGCGTAGTCTTTGAATGATTTCCTTTTCGAGGCCTCAGAAGCTCATCTAGGGCAAGAATTAACATGCTATGCAGATATGAGTCCTTAGGTGTAGAAAAGAACCACATACATAAGTGTGCACATGAAGTAAGAAACCATATAAGAGGTGATTAGCCTGCGCCAGGAGGCGTGTAGCTACGGCCGAAGCCGTCATCCTTGCCTTATTTTGCGTTTGGATTGTTGTGGGCAGGTAACAGTCACTGCTGGGAATCAGAGAGGACCGCGGGATTCGAACCCTCAACTAAATGAATGCCAGACCAGCACGCTTCTGATTACGCTTTCAGCGTGCGAACACGTGTCCATGTATATGCATATATCAACCACACATCGAAAACATCCATTCACAAAGCTTTTGATAATGTAGAGCTTACCTTCGCACGACCTCTTTCTTTCTCTGTTTTGCAGTAAAAATTGTCCGTGTGTAGCCATTTCATAGCTGCTCTTGTACGCGGTGACTGCTCTTTCTTGGACTGCATCGTAATTAACTGCTCAAAGCTGTTCACTCTCGTTCAGAGGTACAGACATTCCTCACTTCAGACTCTAAATTGATTTTTGAACTTACTTAATTATTCCGCCAGATACTAAAGTGAGTCTTCTTAACTGACTTTGAAGTGAATGTTGACCTTATTTCTGAATCTGTTAATAAGTAAGTCTCGGCCTTTCATGACTCAAAAGTGATGTTTTTATATATATATATTTTTTTTACATTCGCGTAAAGTGTAAGATAGGAAAGTTATGTCTCCTGTCAGTGATGCCTGTGCTACGTTTCAGACCAAATGTCATCGAGATTAGTCCCTTTCAGTCTTGGTTTGGCTGCAGTCTCCTCCAGGGAGTGGGATGGGGTGTGTGTGTGGGACGGTTCCTCAAGGGGTAGGAGGATAAAGGTCTCATCCACGGGGAGGACTAAACGTTTCAGCTCAGGATTTCTTTTCGCAATAAATATCTCCCATTCTCGTCACGTGTCAACACCTTCGTTGGGGGTACCACGGAAATGAACAAAATAGCTCGGCGGCAGAGCTATCTATATAGCAAGGGACTCCTCTTCCCTTATTTAAGAGAGGTTACCGCCCAAGGCACGCACCCGTGCTTTGACTTCTCGTAGGGTGAGTACACAGAAGGCAGAATACCTAGTCCCATCACTCTGTCCCACTTTGTCGCCTTTTACGACTCGCATGGGAATCACGATGGCAGAATTCTCCCTTCCCCGTACAACAGGGGACACAGGGAAAAGAAAAGGTAATATTCAAAGAAGAGGTAATAGAGAGTTTCAAGGGAATAGCATAAAGGAGAGATAGTCGTAGTACAAATACACACACACACACACGCACACACACACACACACACACACACACACACACACACACACACACACACACACACACACACACACACACACACACACACACACACACACACACACACACACACACACACACACACACACACACACACACACACACACACACACACACACACACACACACACACACACACACACCTCTCATGGCGCTGTGGTTAGAACTCTGGCCTGCCACTACGGAGGTCCGGGTTCGACCCTCGCCCGGGGCTGAAATAATATTAGTATCGCAGCGCTGAGGGGTGTTACTCCAACTCTCGTGGGCGGGGAGTTGGGGGTGTGTGTGTGTGCAAGGTCATAGCATTACCCATAGATCGGACCTACGAGCTCTGAGCTCTCTTCCAGGAGGGAAATAGCTGTCGATCACGAGTCCAACACGTGATCCAAAAGACCAAGTGAATACACACACACAC
>NC_134802.1:23191748-23199248 GCF_046742065.1 Oratosquilla oratoria
ACGACGAGGACGACGACGACGACGACAACGACAACTGCATCGCGGCAGTTCGGGGAGCTCTTCGGCCGTAGCAGTGTCGTTGCCGTTGGTGGCGATCGTTGGCGCCGCCGTCATGTGATGCACTGGAGATATCGACTTCGGCCATCGTCGTCGGCAAATCCGGAGTCCACCCTGGTCGCTCCTTCTATCGAACTCAGGGTAACAGGAGGAGTCGATCAGGTTAATCTATTGAACTTCAAGCAAACTTACCCTTGTTAAGAAACGACGAACAACGGAAAAAGAAATATCTCGAGACAGGACTGCTCTCTCCTCACTGAAATGGATCAGGAAATGGCAACACTGCATTCAATCGTTTTGGAGAAGAGCCCAGTGTCAACCAGGTTAATGGGGAGGCGGTCCCGAGGAAATCTCCCCGCCGCAACTCACTGTACCCCCACCCTCCCAACTCCATCCTCGCTCTCGGAGCATTCCTCGCGTACACCTCAACGGGACGCCCCAGAGGATGACTCCGGGGGCCCTTCAAGTGGCACCTGGGGTCGGGGCCGTCCCTCCCAGGGAGTAGATGAGGAGGACGAGCAACAGTGCAATCTGGATGCAGAGCGGGAGGTGAGTCCGTCGCCAACGCCCTAAGTCCCGTCCCCAGACTCCAGCCAGCGGCTCTCTGCCTCTTTTCCTCGTGGACACCTGTTTATGGAATTCTGTTCCCAAGCCTCTGGGAGGCTCCCTTGACCGCTGAATAAAATCGCCTGGCGCCAGCCAGACACAGCTCGTCCTCGATCTGTGGAGAACCCTGGAAAATATCCGGAGACGCTTGCGCTGGGTTCCAGGGACCCTTGGTGGAGCACTAGTAGTCAAGGCTTTATTCAGTCGCAGCGCCTCTGTGAATGAGCTCTTTTCCTTCGTTACATTAATTCCTTTTGTTTGTTTTCACCAGCACAGCCGGGTCTCGAACGAATCTACAGCATTTTCAATTTTGTCTCTCTCTCTTTTTGCAGTGTTTGTTGCCTTTCGTCGTGGCCTCGACCATGGCCGCCACGGCCATCGTCGGCCACCCTCTGGGTCTGGGTGCCCCCCTCCTGCACGCCGGCGTGGCCGCCCCCGCCGCCATCACCTACAGCAACGTCAACCTGGACATCCCCGCCCCAGTACCCGACGGTGAGCTCCCAGCACAGGAGGAGCTGGTCAGCTACAAGCCCGTCAAGGCCCTGAGCCGCGGCTCGTACACCTTCACTCCCCAGGTCACCGAAGTCCACCACGAGCTCAAGATCAACGAGAAGAGCTACGACGTTGGCGTGCCCAAGCCCGTCTTCAAGACCCAGGAGGTGACCCCAATCCACCACAAGTACGTGCCCGAGCCCTACGACGTGCCCGTCCACTACTCCGTGCCCACCCCCGTCGGCGTGCCCCACCCAGTCCGCGTCCCCGTCCCACACCCCGTCGCCGTCCCCGTCGCCGCCCCCGTCGGATACGCCGGATACGCCGGATACGCTGGCGCCGCCATCGTCGCCTAAGAAGGACGAGGAGGAGGAGGAGGACCTTGGAGAGTGGGGGGAGACCGAAGTGGTCGAGACCCCTCGAAGTGGAGAGCAAATTCAGAAGTGTCGGTCGCCAGGGAGACCTCGGTAGTCCCTGGAGGCCACCTCCATGGCATCGAAACCATCTTTGTAAATAAATAAACCAACTTCTTTAATAGCGTAGTCTTTGCATGATTTCCTTTTAGCGGTCTCAGAAGCCTATCTAGAGCAAAAATTAACATGCTATGCAGATACGAGTCCTTAGGTGTATAAAAGAACCACATACATAGGTGTGCACATGCAGTAAGAAATCCATATAGGCGAAGGTGATTGTCCTACGCCTGGAGGCGTGTAGCTACGGCCGAAGTCGTCATCTTGCCTTATTTTATGTAAGGACTGTTGTGGGCAGGTAACAGTCACTGCTGGGAATCAGAGAGGACCGCGGGATTCGAACCCTCAACTAAATGAATGCCAGACCAGCACGATTCTTTTTACGCTTTCAGCGTGCAAACACATGTCTACGTATATATATATATATCAACCACACAACGAAAACATCCATTCACAAAGCTTTTGATAATGTACAGCTTACCTTCGCACGACCTCTTTCCTTCTCTGTTCTTCAGTAAAAATAGTCCATGTGTAGCCATTTCATAGCTGCTCTTGTAGACGGTCATTGCTCTTTCCTGGACTGCAATATGAATATTTTTTCTTCTCTTCTGCTAAGCATGATACTGTTATTCTTTATATCATGAAGGATGCTTAGACTTTGAACTTTCTTTGCTTATGTGATCAAGTGAAACTTTTACTTCATCATCGTAATTAACTGCTCAAAGCTGTTCACTCTTGTTCAGAGGCACAGACCCTCCTCACCTCAGTCTCTAAAGTGATTTTTGAACTTACTTAACTATTTCGCCAGATACTAAAGTGAGTCTTCTTAACTGACTTTGAAGTGAATGTTGACCTTATTTCTGAATCTGTTAATTTGTAAGTCTCGACCTTTTATGACTCAAAAGTGATGTTTTAAAAAAAAAATTTACATTCACGTAAACTGTAAGATAGGAAAGTTATGTCTCCTGTCAGTGACGCCTGTGCTACGTTTCAGACCAAATGTCATCGAGATTAGCCCCTTTCAGTCTTGATTTGGCTGCAGTCTCCTCCAGGGAGTGGGATGGGGTGTGTGTGGGACGTATCCTCAAGGGCTAGGAGGATAAAGGTCTCATCCACGGGGAGGACTAAACGTTTCAGCTCAGGATTTCTTTTCGCAATAAATATTTCCCATTCTCGTCACGTGTCAACACCTTCGTTGGGGGTACCACGGAAATGAACGAAATAGCCCGGCGGCAGAGCTATCTACATACCAAGGGACTCTTCCCCTTTATAAGGGAAGTTACCATCCAAGGCACGCACCCGTGCTTTGACTTCTCGTAGGGTGAGTATAAAGAAGGCAGGATACCTATTCTCATCACTCTGTCCCACTTTGTCGCCTTTTACGACTCGCATGGGAATCACGGAGGCAGAATTCTTCCTTCCCCGTACAACAGGGGACACAGGGAAAAGAAAAGGTTTATTCAAAGAAGTGGTAAAAGACAGTTTCAAGGAAACAGCATAAAGGAGGGATAGTCGTAGTACAAATACATATATATGTATATACATATACTGTATATATACTTTGTTGAAAGTCGTTGCTAATTGTGCGCCTATTTTCTTAAAGGTATTTTCCATGTGCTTTACTGTAGTCTTATTCTTTTTTGAAAGCAGGTGTATGGCAGATGACAATTTAGGGTGGAATGGTGTGACGGTATTTCATTTTATATGTTTGTTCGTACTTTGCTCTCCACTGTGGGAGGTCACCTGGGCGTCTCCGTACTCGTTTAGTGACGCCTTGTCGCTTGCTTGGGAGCGCCTCCGACCTCGTTTTGTGACGTTTTGTCACATTCTTGTCTTTATCTGAGGTGTTTTGCTGCATAATTGGGTTTTTGGTGTTTTGTCGCACGCTTGGGTTTATGGAGATTTGTCTTATGCTTGGGAAGGCCTTCAGAACCTCTGCTTGTTTATTTAGGTTTGGGCTCAATTCTTTAATATATAATAATAATGCTTCTAAGATTGGAAATCTCGGTGATTTCTTCTGGAATGTTTCTTGTTAAGGCGATGCCATGTTCTCTTCTTACGTGTTTTTCGGGGCTCTTGATGTAAGGTAATATGAAAGACGACGGGATAACCTTATTGTCTTCATACCAGTATAGGTGGAGGAGAGGCTCCATAGTTCCCTCGGGTACATTTGAACCTATAGAGGACATGTGATTTCTGAAGTTTCTCTCTTGCTGAGAGTTCTTGAGTAGGTTTTTTTTTTTTTTTGTCTTCTAATAAGTCACCAAGTTAAATGATTCAACGAAGTATTCATAAGAGAAACTCTCCTGCCCATATACACCCTCTCTCTCTCTCTCTCTCTCTCTCTCTCTCTCTCTCTCTCTCTCTCTCTCTCTCTCTCTCTCTCTCTCTCTCTCTCTCTCTCTCTCTCTCTCTCTCTCTCTCTCTCTCTCTCTCTCTCTCTCTCTCTCTCTCTCTCTCTCTCTCTCTATATATATATATATATATTTATATATATATATATATATATATATATTTATATGTATATATATATATATTTATATATGTATATATATATATATTTATATACATATATATATATATATATATATAAAGTATACACACACACACACACACACACACACACGCACACACACACACACACACACACACACACACACACACACACACACACACACACACACACACACACACACACACACACACACACACACACACACACACACACACACACACACAGACACACACACACACACACACACCCACACACACACACACACACACACACACACACACACACACACACACACACACACACACACACACACACACACACACACACACACACACACACACACACATATATATATATATATATATTTATATATATATATATATATATATATATATATATATATATACATACATATACAGGAGAAAGGAAACTTGTAGACAGTAAGTACTTTCGTATATTACATCTTCAGACTAAATGACAGAGATACAGAGTTGGGTTTAAATATAAGTATCAGGTTCAACCATAGGTTGGAAGGGGGGAGACAATACAATGTGAGGAGGGGGGAATGACCTTACCCCTATCGACCTGACCAACATATAAGGCTCAATCTGGCGGAAAGATCTCGGTGACCATGTGGGTTACCGATTTATCACATTTAAAATGATCATAGCTTAAGTTTATATTTTTGTCAAACGTGCCTGATATTAAGCAGGATTCTATTATATTTCTTTCTTGTAGGCTTTTTCCTTTAGCTAAAATTGTTGCCTTAGATCAATCAATATGATGGTTGTATAATGCTTTATGTTGGAATAACGCATTATTTTCCTGGGCAGATCTCACACTATATTTATGTTGGGAAATCCTTGTTTCCAAGTTTTTCCCAGTTTGTCCAATATAAAATTTATTACAATCTTGGCAAAATATTTTATAGGCCACACCTTTGTTGTTAGGAGGGCTGTTATTGACTTGTGTTTTCTTAATGGTGTGGTCATATTTAAAAGCTACTTTGATATCCAATTTTTTGAGTAGGTTAACAATACTAAGAAAATTTTCATGAAAAGGAAGAACAAGTGTATTAAGTTGTTTATGGTTTCTTTGTTCTTGATTGCAAGTTTTGTGAAAGCGTTTCTTGGCGGTGTTGTGACATAGATTAAGAATATGAGTAAGATATTTTAACTTTTCCCCAATATTCCGGATAGTTCTAAATTCATCGTCATTAATTCAGGATCTGAAATCCTGTAAGCTCTCAAATACATGGAAATAAAAACTGATCTTTTCACATTGATGTGGTGATTGGAATAAAAATGAACATAGGAAAGAATATTGGTAGGTTTTCTATAGACGTTTGTTTTCAGAGTACCATTATCTCTAATTATTTCAACATCTAAAAAGCTCAAACTGTTGTTATTTTCTATCTCAAGAGTGAAGTTAATGGAGGGTACCAGTGAATTTAGATTAACAAAGAAATAATCAATAAATAGGTTATTAGGCTAGAAACACAAAACATCGTCTACATATATAATTGGTTCAGATATGTAGACAAAGCCCTCTGGAGAAAGTCTAGGTACCGACGGCCAAAGAAGAACTCGGCAAACCATCGGGCGGAGGTAAAGGTATTTCAAGAGCAAGTGGACGTGGTCGTGAACCACCTTATGGATCTTGGATTCACCCTCTCCTGGACCAAAACGGTATACATGCCGGTGCACAGCAAGGATTACAACGCAGGTCAGTATCCGGACTGGAATCAAATCACGGTCTGCGGTACTGCTGTGAAACCCGCTGCCTCCGTCCGCTACCTGGGGGTCACCTTCCAGCGGGACGGCCTTTGGAACGAGCACCTGAGCCAAGTCTGCCTCAGTGCCAGACGGGCGCTCAATCTTGTCAGAGTCATCCGTCGGGAGAAATGGGGCCAACGCAGGGAAACTCTGATTCCCATCATTCAGAGCCTCGTGCGTTCCCGCCTTCTCTTCGGCGCCCTCGCCCCCCACGACCTCCCTCTGACGGCCGTGCAAAGAATGGCTCGGGTAGAGTGCCAAGCGCTCCGCCTAGGGTTAGGACTAGCAAAGTCAATTCCCCAGGCCCAAGTCTACAATGAAGCCGGCCTCCTACCACTCTGGCACTGCCTGAAGAAGGATGCCTGTACATAACTATTCAGCTCTGCAAGGGTACCCAACTCCACAGACGAAGAGATGGATGAGAGCTGGAACTCAGCCTCTACCCCCGTTCCCGTTCACGGCCTTCCCGTTACAGTAAGGGACATCTGCAAGAAGGCCAAAATCCAACCCGGCCAGCGCCGAAGGATTGCCCAATGCCAGGTGGACCCCTTCCCTCCGTGGGCCCTCACCCCTCCTGAGGTGGAGCTTAACCTTCCCGGGGTTAGCCGTCGAGACGACCCACACACGCTTGCAGCGCGAGCAAGGGAGCAGATTGCGCTCAAATACCGTGACGACCTGCTGATATATACAGACGGATCAGTGCTCGAAGATGGGCGCTCAGGAGCGGGCATCTACCTGCACAACACAAAGGAAGCTTACCCAGTGAAACTAACCCCCACCACCATCCTCACGGCTGAGCTCGTCGCCATCAGAGAGGCAGTGCGAACAGTACTCACCCTCCCCCACCCGCCAGTGCAGGTAACGGTGCTATCAGACTCGAAATCCAGTCTGATAGCTATCCAGAATGGGAGCTGTGCGTCACGCCCCGCCATCCTTAACGACGTCCTGTGCCTTCTAACGGAGGCCGGCAGGGCGAGAGTCCACTTCCGATTCCAATGGGTCCCCTCGCACGTGGGCCTCCTTGGCAATGAGATGGCAGATAAAACTGCCAAAACAGGTGCCACATTGCCTAACAGCAAAGTCACCCCAATCCAACCCTCTGCACATGACTTCTTTAGCAAAATTGACCGCGCTGCCTGGGACCTCTGGAAATCGGAGTACCACTCTACCGCTGTCGAACGAGGATGGCCCCTCAGGACCTGCCTTGGACCGACCCACCCTACCTTCTCCTCTCTACCCCCGTACATTGCGGCAACGGTCAGCAGGATACGGGTGAATCACTGGCGGACCAAATATACCACTTCCCGCTGCACCTGTGGCGCGGAAGTATCTTTCACGCACTGCCTCTTCTTGTGCCCCGCAATGGAAGCCCACTTCCGGCCCCTAAGGACAACCTTCAATGACCCTGCCACAGCCCTCGAACGGCTCGTTGCGGACTCCTCCTCCAAAGCCGATCTCCTCGTCCTCGCAGCCAACCTCGTCTGCTCCTCCCCAGTCGGGGGACTGCTGTAAACAATCCCCCCCACACACACATGCACCCCCATGCTCACAAGTGAAAATCAAAACTCTTACCCAACTACACAAC
>NC_134802.1:23201748-23204248 GCF_046742065.1 Oratosquilla oratoria
CGTGGATATTGACTCCCACAGGGTACCTTTTGATCCCCAGTGGGAGTCGGGGCGGGGGGGGGGGGGCACCTGGTGATGACGTCACGGTCTTGAGCCAACCAGAGGGATTTCTGATATGATGGAGTCGTTGCAAAAATTTTGGGTTATCTTTATTTATTTTGTTTTGTTTTGATGAAGTTTAAGTCACAGGTGATTTTCTTCAAAAGCAAGCTTTGATGACATCAAATCCTGAATAAGGAGGGAGGAGCACAAGCTCAGAGGAGACCTCTTCGAAATATGTGTCCCTCCCGCTACTGCTGCTGCTTTCGCTCGGCGGTTTTTCTCTCTCTTGAGGCCGTGCATCGTAGGACCAGTTGACCTACCTCGGCAGACAAGTCGACGACAACAACGAAAAAGAAGAAGGTCTTCGACGCTGGCTCGGGAAGACTTCGTCGGCGCGAAAGAGACAACGATGACGACGACGACGTCTGTATCGCGGCAGATCGGGGAGTTCTTCGTCCGCAGCAGTGTCGTCGCCCTCGGTGGAGATCGTTGGTGCCGCCGTCATGTGATGCACTGGAGATGTCGACTTCGACCATCGTCGTCGGCAAATCCGGAGTCCGCCCTGGTCGCTCCTTCTATCGAACTCAGGGTCAAAGTAGGAGACGATCCGGTTAATCTATTAAACTTCGAGCAAACTTACCCTTGTTAAGAAACGACGAACCACAGAAAAAGAAAAAATCTCGAGACAGGACTGCTCTTTCCTCACTGAAATGGATCAAGAAATGGCAACACTGCATACAATCGTTTTGGAGAAGAGCCCAGTGTCAACCAGGTTAATGGGGAGGCGGTCCCGAGGAAATCTCCCCGTCGCGACTCCCCCTTCCCCCCATCCGCACCTCGCTCTCGGAGCATTCCTCGCATACACCTCAACGGGACGCCCCAGAGGATGACTCCCGGGGCCCTCCAAGTGGCACCTGGGGTCGGGGCCGTCCCTCCCAGGGAGCAGCTGAGGAGGACGAGCAACAGTGCAATCTGTATGCAGAGCGGGAGGTGAGTCCGTCGCCAACGCCCTAAGTCCCGTCTCCAGACTCCAGCCAGCGGTTCTCTGCCTCTTTTCCTCGTGGACACCTGTTTATGGAATTCTGTTCCCAATCCTCTGGCAGGCTCCATTGACGCTGAATAAAATCGCCTGGCGCCAGCCAGACACAGCTCGTCCTCGATCTGTGGAGAACCCTGAAAAACATCCGGAGACGCTTTCGTTGGGTTCCATGGACCCTTTGGAGCACCAGTAATCAAGGCTTTATTCAGTCGCAGCGCCTCTGTGAATGAGCTCTTTTCCTTCGTTACATTAATTCCTTTTGTTTGTTTTCACTAACACAGCTGGGTCTCGAACGAATCTATAGCATTTTCAATTTTGTCTCTCTCTCTTTTACAGTGTTTGTTGCCCTTCGTCGTGGCCTCGACCATGGCCGCCACGGCCATCGTCGGCCACCCTCTGGGTCTGGGTGCCCCCCTCCTGCACGCCGGCGTGGCCGCCCCCGCCGCCATCACCTACAGCAACGTCAACCTGGACATCCCCGCCCCAGTCCCCGATGGTGAGCTCCCGGCACAGGAGGAGCTGGTCAGCTACAAGCCCGTCAAGGCCCTGAGCCGCGGCTCGTACACCTTCACTCCCCAGGTCACCGAAGTCCACCACGAGCTCAAGATCAACGAGAAGAGCTACGACGTTGGCGTGCCCAAGCCCGTCTTCAAGACCCAGGAGGTGACCCCAATCCACCACAAGTACGTGCCCGAGCCCTACGACGTGCC
Organism: Oratosquilla oratoria; assembly: GCF_046742065.1. Taxonomy (NCBI): domain Eukaryota; kingdom Metazoa; phylum Arthropoda; class Malacostraca; order Stomatopoda; family Squillidae; genus Oratosquilla; species Oratosquilla oratoria. The sequence continues at coordinate 23,203,540 of NC_134802.1, forward strand.
CGTCCACTACTCCGTGCCCACCCCCGTCGGCGTGCCCCACCCAGTCCGCGTCCCCGTCCCACACCCCGTCGCCGTCCCCGTCGCCGCCCCCGTCGGATACGCCGGATACGCCGGATACGCCGGATACGCTGGCGCCGCCATCGTCGCCTAAGAAGGACGAGGAGGAGGAGGACCTTGGAGAGTGGGGGGAGACCGAAGTGGTCGAGACCCCTCGAAGAGGAGATCAAATTCAGAAGTGTCGGTCGCCAGGGAGACCTCGGTAGTCCCTGGCGGCCTCTCCATGACATCGAGACCATCTTTGTAAATAAATAAACCAACTTCTTTAATAGCGTAGTCTTTGAATGATTTCCTTTTCGAGGCCTCAGAAGCTCATCTAGGGCAAGAATTAACATGCTATGCAGATATGAGTCCTTAGGTGTAGAAGAGAGCCACATACATAGAAGGTGATTGGCCTACGCCAGGCGTGTAGCTACGGCCGAAGCCGTCATCCTTGCCTTATTTTGCGTTTAGACTGTTGTGGGCAGGTAACAGTCACTGCTGGGAATCAGAGAGGACTGCGGGATTCGAACCCTTAGCTAAATGAATGTCAGACTAGCACGCTTCTTATTACGCTTTCAGCGTGCGAACACGTGTCCATGTATATACATATATCAACCACATAACGAAAACATCCATTCACAAAGCTTTTGATAATGTACAGCTTACCTTC
>NC_134802.1:23209248-23211748 GCF_046742065.1 Oratosquilla oratoria
CCCTTCGTCGTGGCCTCGACCATGGCCGCCACGGCCATCGTCGGCCACCCTCTGGGTCTGGGTGCCCCCCTCCTGCACGCCGGCGTGGCCGCCCCCGCCGCCATCACCTACAGCAACGTCAACCTGGACATCCCCGCCCCAGTACCCGACGGTGAGCTCCCGGCACAGGAGGAGCTGGTCAGCTACAAGCCCGTCAAGGCCCTGAGCCGCGGCTCGTACACCTTCACTCCCCAGGTCACCGAAGTCCACCACGAGCTCAAGATCAACGAGAAGAGCTACGACGTTGGCGTGCCCAAGCCCGTCTTCAAGACCCAGGAGGTGACTCCAATCCACCACAAGTACGTGCCCGAGCCCTACGACGTGCCCGTCCACTACTCCGTGCCCACCCCCGTCGGCGTGCCCCACCCAGTCCGCGTCCCCGTCCCACACCCCGTCGCCGTCCCCGTCGCCGCCCCCGTCGGATACGCCGGATACGCCGGATACGCTGGCGCCGCCATCGTCGCCTAAGAAGGAAGAGGAGGAGGAGGACCTTGGAGAGTGGGGGAGACCGAAGCGATCGAGACCCCACGAAGAGGAGAGCAAATTCAGAAGTGTCGGTCGCCAGGGAGACCTCGGTAGTCCCTGGAGGCCTCTCCATGACATCGAGACCATCTTTGTAAATAAATAAACCAACTTCTTTAATAGCAGCGTAGTCTTTGAGTGATTTCCTTTGTGAAGTTAGAAGACTCATATACATGTAAATATCCACGAGTATGCAATTGCATATATAATCTGTAAACGACGGCTGAAAACGTTTACACACACTTACACACACACACACACACACACACACACACACACACACACACACACACACACACACACACACACACACACACACACACACACACACACACACACACAAATACACACACACACACACACACACACACACACACACACACACACACACACACACACACACACACACAAATACACACACACACACACACACACACACTCACACACACACACACACACACACACACACACACACACACACACACACACACACACACACACACACACACACACACACACACACACACACACACACACACACACACACACACACACATACACACAGAAGAGGTAAAAAATGCAGTGAAAAAATTAAGGCTTTTCGAAAATGAATGAAAACAAGAAGGGTTCAAGACAGAGAAGAATATGTAAGAGGTAGAAATGAGTGTGGATGAATAAAAAAAAGGGCGAAAGGTGAAGTATGGGAGATTGGAGAAGACTTGCATCAGGACCTGTAAGGCACAAGGGAACTATAGTAAAGGTAAAAATGAGGCTATGGGCGCAGTTAAAAACGGAACAGGTAGAAATTTATTAACAGACTCAAATGATGTAAAAAAGAGATGGCAACATCATTTCCAAGAATTGCTATATACAGGTGAGGAGGGACAAGTTGGGGAAGATATTCATTTTGTTACTGGCGAAAAAGTGGAAGTGGAATACATAATTAACCCATTGAACTCCGATGACAAGATGTCTTGTCATTTGGTCAAATAAAACAAAAAATCATAAAACACCAAAATGTTTGATCAAACACCAGAAAAATATGACGTCAATCCTCGCTTCGCTCGCAGCGAAGCGAGGACTGACGTCATATTTTTCTGGTGTTTGATCAAACATTTTGGTGTTTTATGATTTTTTGTTTTATTTGACCAAATGACAAGACATCTTTGTCATCGGAGTTTAATGGGTTAAGAAGATGAAAAATGGCAAAGCCCCTGGAGAAGAAGAAATACCAGTCGAGTTTTTTTTTAAAGCATCAGAAGGAGTGGAAGTTGGGTGGCTGACGAAGGTGGTTAACGCAACATGGAGACAGGGTAAAATACCTTATGATTGGAGTAAGGCAATAGTTTGTCCCATCCATAAAAAAGGAGACAAGGCGACATGCTCTAACTACAAAGTTATATCGCTGTTGCCGCACATAGGAGGAAGGGAGGAGGGTGGACGGGAGTGGAATATATAGGAAATGGAATGGGTGGGAGTGGTTTCTATGCCTTTTTCTTTTTGGCTACCCCCCCCGGTGTAGGGGGAAAAAGCGTTTGGTATATGTATGTATGTATTAGAAAGAAAGTTAAGAAGTGTTGTAGAGGATAAACTGGCAGAGTGACAACATGGATTCAGGCCTGGTAGAGGGACAATAGATATGATTTTCACATTAAAATGTATTTAGAATATAGCTGAGAATGGGATCTGGAGAAAAATGCATTATCTATTTATATGGGAAAAGCATTCGATCGTGTACCAACAAGGAAATTATGGGATGCACTTCAGCATAGAGAATATGGAATCTTCACAAACTTAATCAGAGCAATAAAAAGCATATATGATCAATGTGAGAGTAAGATTAAGCTTAGAGATCGAGATACAGATTAGTTTGCAGTGAAGACAGGAGTGCGATAAGGAGGGGTAGTATTACCACTGTTATTAATAATATTTATGGATA
>NC_134802.1:23236748-23241748 GCF_046742065.1 Oratosquilla oratoria
TAAACTTTGTAATTCGTTTCTCCATGTCATTCAGGATATGGGTTTAGCTCTGTTTTATTATTTTGATTTACATCTTAGCCACAGAGAAGCGAAGGACAGGCAGGACCGAAGGAGCGAAGGTCGGCAGCCTAGTAATGGGGATTTTATCCTGAGTGAGATTTTATCATTATGAGCTTTTTGGATGTTGGTAGCAGCATGTTCGTTCCTCTTTTGTTTAATTTTTAATTCTCTCTCCATGTCGTTCCAGACATGTGTAATTGCTTATTTACGTATGGGGCCCTTTATATCACACTGGTCAACAGCAATTTTTCATCAGGGATTTTATGTGGTGTTTAATATGTAGTTTTGTCCGCTGATTTCGAAAATGTAATCGGTTTCCTTCTATCAGGCACAATTTTTCTGATGAGATAAGAGAGGCATATAACGCCGATCAGGATCATCGCTACATGTAATCGTCTTATACAGGCAAGTTCTGATTGGCATTTCATAACCAATTGTGTACATTATGTAATTTCATGTTCATCGTTATGATTTTAGATAGCTGAGTTGAGCATTTTTCACAAAATATTTAAAAATATTTCGCTGATCATCTATTGAACCTTCAAAATTTTTCTTTTTGCTTAAGGTGTCCAGCCATCTTCATCATCATCATCATCATCATCACCATCACCATCACCAAACTCAATTCAGGATGTCAAGGCATTGCAAAAGCAGCCCTGATATATTTTGCTATGTCTGTGGTTCATTTACTATCAAAGCTCAGCAACGTGTCATCACAACTGAAATCAAGAATATTTACCAGTTATACTTTGGATGCTCTCTTGGGGATCAAGATAAGAGTTGGGCACCCCATATCATCTGCTCAGCTTGTTCAAATGGACTAAGGGATTGGCTTAATAAGAGGAAGAGAGCAATGCCTTTTGCAGTACCTATGATATGGAGAGAACCAAAGGATCATTTCACGGACTGTTATTTTTGCAAGGTTAATGTATATGGGTTTACTGCAAAGACTAAGCATAAGATTGTGTATCCTAACTTGGAATCAGCAAGAAGACCAGTACCACACAACGATGATGATCTTCCTATTCCAGTGCCACCAGAGAATGGCCTTCAGATGTCTGACGATGTTTTTCTTGAGGAATATACTGCTGATGAGGAAGAAACCGAAGTGGATGAAGATTTCGTGACTGAAAATGAAGGTGAACCCCAGAAATTTTCTCAAGGAGAGTTAAATGATTTGGTGAGAGACTTGTCGTTATCGAAGGATAAAGCTGAACTATTGGCATCTCGTCTACAAGAAAGGTGTCTACTTAAGAAAGACGTTTGTATTACTTATTTCAGAAAGAGAAACAAGAATCTGACCTCTTGCTTCTCTGTTGATGGACCGCTTTGTTTCAGTAATAACATTGATGAGTTATTCCGCTGTTTGTGTCAACAACATGTTCCATCTGAATGGCGCTTATTCATTGATTCATCTAAGAGAAGTCTCAAGGCAGTACTACTACACAACGGCAATAAGAAACCATCCATTCCCGTAGGGCATTCAGTACACATGAAGGAGTGTTACGAGAACATGCATGTACTTCTCAATGCCATAAAGTACACAAACTACAGGTGGAAAATATGTGGAGACTTGAAGGTGATTGGAATGTTGATGGGAATGCAATCAGGATTCACGAAATATTGTTGCTTTTTATGCCTATGGGACAGTCGTGCAACTGCTAAGCACTATGTGCAATCAGAGTGGCCCCTGCGAAAATCATAAGAACTGGGTTTTCTAGCGTCCAGAGTAAGCCACTTGTAAACCCAGAAAATGTTCTCCTTCCCCCTCTTCACATAAAGCTTGGCCTCATGAAACAATTCGTGAAGACACTTGCCAGGAAAAACTCTGAAAGTTTTGAATACGTGAAGGCTAAGTTTACAAAAATCACTGAGGTAAAACTGAAGGAAGGCGTATTTGTAGGTCCGCAGATAAAGAAACTCCTGAAGGACAACGACTTCCTCACAACACTGGATGAGACTGAGCTTAAAGCCTGGGAATCTTTCAAATGGCTCTGTGAAAACTTCCTAGGCAACAAGAAATCTCCAGAGTTTAGAAATGGCGTGAAATGTCTTCTAGACTCCTATGCTGCAATGGGCTGTCGGATGTCACTGAAAGTACATTTTCTTGATTCACACTTGGACTTTTTTCCAGAAAACCTTGGGGCAGTATCTGATGAGCAAGGGGAACGCTTCCATCAAGATATTGCATCAATGGAACAACGGTATCAAGGATTTTGGAATGCAGGAATGTTAGCTGACTACTGCTGGATGTTATACAGGGATGACCCTCAGAAAAAACACCAAAGAAATTCCAAATCTCAAAAATTTTAAGTGGTAATCCTTTAGAGTACATTCTAACTTTGTTTTGTGCAAAACAGTTTTGATTTTGTACAATAAAATGCCATGGAAGTGTCATATCTTGTATTCAATATACCTTATAGATATGCTTTACATTCCCTGTACTTTAAAATAACAGGTATCTGTAACATTTAAATGTGACCTGATAGGGAAAAACGGACTTCAGATTCTTAATCAGCATAAAAAATTAACACAAAAAAGTTAGTTTGCAACTCTGATGATTAAAAAAAGTTTCATTTTGTTGACTAGTGTTATTGGATGAGGGCGGGTGTATTTACAATGGTTAAATTCTGTAGACCTGCAACTCTGTTCAATCTGGTAAGGCCAGTCCCAGGGAACAATGGTACACTAACTGATTCCTTTTTGCTGACATTGTATAACCCTGAAGACGAACCCCGGACACGATTCGAAACGTCTGTAGTAAATCTGTTACTCTGAGTCCAGTGTTTGAAAAAATTCCGAAAACATGACTCCTGGACTCCAGCTCTTTACGAACATATATATATGTACATATATATGTTTGCATATATGTATATGTGTGTACATATATATACATATGTATATATATATGTATATATATATACACATATATATACATATATATTACAGGTGAAAAATGTAATCACACATTTGTAAATAACGTAGAAACCACTGTTGGAGTAGAAAAGACTGGAAACGGGGAATCTATATATTTCGATTGCAAACTGCAATCCTCTTCAGTAGATACAATTAAGAGAGAGCGTGCTGCTTAAGTAGCACCCTTAACAAAAGAAAGGGGAACATGGGAAGATGTCTCTACCCTCGGCTCACTCCGTATGTGAGGTCAGGAGGCAAATGAGCTTTCAGTAGGTTGGTGATGAAGAGTCCGGACATTATATCCGGGGACCATTGCCCCTTTGAAATATTCATGTTGGGCTGATATTCAATGATAGTAGATTCTACCATTTTTCTCCTGAACTCACATCTGGATTTATAAATAAGCTCAGCTTTGTCCCAATCTAAACAATGTTTAAATTGCTTAACATGTTGGAACACAGCTGAGCTCTCTTGTGCATATTTAATGGAACGTTTATGTTCAATCATCCTAGTATTCAAATCCCTTCCAGTCTGTCCGATGTAAACTAAGTCACAACCTTTACATGGAATCGAATAAACCCCTTGGCTCTGCTCTTCTTTTAACCTTTGGTAGATATTTACCACCTTTTTTTAATGGTGATTAATTATTACCCTAACACCATTAATATAAAGGTGGTAAATGTCCACCAAAGGTTAAAAGAAGAGCAGAGCCAAGGGGTTTATTCGATTCCATGTAAAGGTTGACTTAGTTTACATCGGACAGACTGGAAGGGATTTGAATACTAGGATGATTAATATAATGCCCGGACTCTTCATCACCAACCTATTGAAAGCTCATTTGCCTCCTGACCTCATATACGGAGTGAGCCGAGGGTAGAGACCTCTTCCCATGTTCCCCTTTCTTTTGTTAAGGGTGCTACTTAAGCAGCACGCTCTCTCTTAATTGTATCTACTGAAGAGGATTGCAGTTTGCAATCGAAATATATAGATTCCCCGTTTCCAGTCTTTTCTACTCCAACAGTGGTTTCTACGTTATATATACATATATATATATATATATATATATATATATATATATATATATATATATATATATATACATACATACATATACCAAGGCTTTTTCCCCCTTCCAAGGGAGGTAGCCAAAAAGGGAAAGGCACAAAAACCCTCCCACCCATTTCATCCCTAAATACACTCCACACCCCTCCCACCCTTCCTCTCATCTGAGCACCTCCTGGATGACGGGTCATCCCTGCACCCTGCCCACCGCCCTGGGTCAGAAGCAGTGTCGCAAGACACAGTACATCCACAGCGAGGCCGCTTCATTTAATCGGCGACCCCCCCTCTCCGTCCCCCTTTGCATATACGGCGAGGACGGGGAGAAATCCCTTCGGGCTGCGTCAAAATTTACTCACACATACTACCCCACCCCCCACTTCCCCGCCCATTCCTCCTCATGCAGTCACAACATCATCCATATACAACCATTCTCCACTCACCTCTGTCTTCCGTCCTCTCCCTTCCTTCCTCAACAGACATTCCCCTCTTCCCCAAAGCCCCCTTCACCCCATCCATCCACCTCATCCTAGGACGTCCCCTCATGTTCACTCCCTCCACATCTGCCTTCCATACCTCTTTTACTAGTCTTTCTTCACTCATTCTTTCCATGTGTCCAAACCATCCTAATATTCTTTCATCAACCCTATCTCCCAAATCCTTTTTCACCCCTGTTCTCCTCCTCATCTCCTCATTTCTCACTCTATCTAGCCTAGTAACCCCCACCATACTTCTCAGACACCTCATCTCAAACACATTCAAACTCCTTCTCTCTTCTTCTCTTATGTTCCACGTTTCTGCCCCATACAGTGCTGTTGGCACAATCACTCCTTCATACAGTCTCCTCTTCGCATCCATTCCCAAATGTCTATTCCTCATTACACTCTTTAAACCACCAAGGCATTTACTTGCTTCTCTCAATCTACATTCTACCTCCACCTTCACTCCACCTTTTCCTGCTACAC
>NC_134802.1:23261748-23274248 GCF_046742065.1 Oratosquilla oratoria
AAGAAGACAGAAGTAGAAGCTAGGATTGTTGATAGACAACCCGTAGTTCAGGAAGGTCATATAGATATTTCCAAGTATGTAAAACTTTTACCCCAAATTTTCAGAAGGAGAGCCAGAAATTTTTCTTTCTTCAGTGGGAAAAATTGGCGCAACAGTTACAAATTCCTAAAGAAAATTGGCCATTAATCATTCAAACACAATTTAAGGGTAAGGCTCAGCAAATTTATACTTCTCTTTCAGAAGCAGAAAGCGAGTATGATAATATGAAAGCTTGTATTTTAAAAGCTTATGAACTAATACCAGAGGCCTATAGACAGAAATTCCGTAATTATAGGAAGACACCTCAGTTAACATACGTAGAATATGCGGCTCAACAAGAGAGGTTATTCAATAGGTGGTGTTTGGCTAGTGAAACGGACACCTTAGATAGACTTAAACAGTTGATTTTATTGGAGCAGTTTAAGAATACCTTAGAGACAGATCTTAGGATTTTTATAGATGATCATGTTCCCGAAACTTTAACTAAAGCTGCTGTATTGGCTGATGAGTTCACACTAAATCATAAACCTAACTCAAGACAAATGGAATCCCAAAAGTCAAAGTCATATATTCCAGATTCAACAAAATACTCTGATCCTTGGTCCCCAAAGAAACACTTTGAAAATCAGTCTAGCCCATCACATTTCAGTTACAGGTCTGATTTCAATCAATATCCTCCAAACCAACCTTGGCAAAGAATGGAAAGGTTTAAGACTAATCCCCCTGTAACTTGTTCATATTGTAAACAGGTTGGCCATCACATTTCTAATTGCAGAAAGAGACTGACACCCTCATTCTCCAATAAGACACCAACTCTTGTAAGTAATATAAAATCAGATGATTCAAAATCCTCTATTCAGGATAAACTACCAAAGAAGCCGGTATTGTCAAGTAATGTAGAACCCCCCTCATCAGATCATGATCCTTGTTTCAAACCATTTGTATCTTCAGGAACTATATCTCATAGTAGTAGTTCACAACAATATCCTATTTCCATACTCCGAGACACAGGAGCAAAGCAAAGTCTGATTTTAAATTCTGTCTTGCAGAATCTGGGTGAGTCATATACAGGTTATGATGTATTGATAGAAGGAGTTGGAGGAATTGTAAAATGTCCATTACATAATGTTTTCTTGCGGTCTGATTTAACAACCGGAATGGTTAAAGTAGCAGTAGTAGACTCTCTTCCCATAGTAGGAATATCCTTATTGTTGGCCAATGACATTGCTGGAAGCAAAGTCATTTCTCCCTTAATAACAAATAACCCTAAGACCTCAGTAGAACCTTCAGATAACTTACAGTTGTTTCCCGCTTGTGCTGTAACCAGATCTCAGTACAAGAAATCTGAAGAGGAGACCTATAATTTAGAATCCCTATTCTCCCAAACTGACCCATCTTCTTCTTCACCAGTTTCTCTATCTAGAGCAGAATTAATCAAAGAACAGAAGTCAGATCATTCTCTTAAAAATTTGTACGAGATTGTTTCATCTCCAGAAAAAGTTGAAAAATATATCACGAGGTTTCTATATAGAAAACGGAGTCCTAATGCGAAAATGGAGAGCATCCACCGCAACCGCTGACCAGCCATGGCAAGTAAGGAATCAAATAGTCCTCCCTCTTGGTTTCAGGAATAATGTTCTAAGATTGGCTCATGATACTCCCATTAGCAGGTCACTTAGGGGTAAGAAAGACCTTGTTCAACATAACCCAACATTTCCATTGGCCCACGGTTGTCAAAGATGTTGCCCAATATTGTAAAACATGTCATACATGTCAACTTGTAGGTAAGCCCAACCAGAAAATTGTAGAAGCTCCACTCCATCCCATTCCTGTAATGGAAGAGCCATTTAAAAAAGTTCTTATTGACTGTGTAGGACCTTTACCTCCTTCAAGTAAAGGAAATCAGTACATTCTCACAATCATGTGTATGAGCACTCGTTTTTCCAGAAACAATTCCTTTGAAAAATATTAAAGCTCAAAACATAATCAGAGAAATGTTGAAATATTTCACTATGGTAGGATTTCCTAAGAACATTCAAAGTGATCAAGGAAGTAATTTTCTTTCCAACAAGTTTAGAGAAACTCTTGTAACACTAGGTATAAATCATGTAACTTCCTCCGCCTATCATCCTCAATCACAAGGTGCTCTAGAGCGCTTTCACCAAACGCTCAAGACAATGTTAAGAATCTTCTGTGCTGAGAACACTCGAAATTGGGAAGACGGACTCCCCTTTTTGTTGTTCGCCACCCGAACAACAATTCAAGAAAGCCTTGGATTCAGCCCGTCAGAATTAGTCTTCGGTCATGAAGTCCGTGGTCCCCTAAAGATACTTCATGAACAATGGATGAAAGAAGAATCACCAGTTCCTTCTTTGAAATACGTGTCCCAGGTCACCGAGAAGTTGTTAGAAGCTTGGAAGTTGGCAAGAGAGAACTTGACGAATGCTCAACGAGTAATGAAAGGTCGGTATGATAAAAATTCTAAACTTAGAACTTTCTCTCCAGGAGATCAAGTGTTACTTTATCTTCCCATACCAGGAGATCCATTGCAGGCTAAATACAAAGGACCCTATGAAGTCTTGTCCAGAGCCAGTGATCTCAACTACATAATCAAAACTCCAGACAGAAGAAAGAGTTCCCGTCTCTGTCACATAAATACCTTAAAACCTTATCATTCCCGAGATCCAATTCCAGCTTGCAGCTCTACCACAATAGAATCGGAAGAGCCTCCTGATAACCTGCCTAATCCTCCTGAGATTCCCTTGGAAAACTCTCAGATACTACAAAATCTTCAGATAAAAGTAGGACACTTATCTGAGAAACAAGGTAAAGACATTCTTTCTCTCTTAAGAAAGTTTTCCAAAATTATTTCTAGATTCCCCAAGATTCACTTCTTTGATAGAACATGAAATAATTCTAGACTCGCCAAGAGCTATCAAACAAGCCCCTTATAGAGTCAATCCAAAAAAGAAGGAGTTCATAAAAGCAGAAATAAACACTCTGCTTCAACAGGGAATAATTGAACCCTCCAGTAGTCCTTGGGCATCTCCTTGCATTCTTGTCCCTAAATCTGACAATTCTTATCGCCTGTGCATTGACTACAGGAAAATCAATGCCCATACTAAGGCCGATGCTTTCCTATCCCTAGGATAGATGATATCATAGACAGTCTAGGAACTGCCAAGTATGTATCCAAGTTGGATATGTTAAGGGGATACTATCAAATCCCTGTACACCCTCGCTCAAGAGAAGTTACCGCTTTCATTACGGAAGAGGGATTGTTCCAATTCAGAGCAATGCCATTTGGGCTTAAAAATGCCCCTGCCACTTACCAAAGAATGATAAGTAATCTGGTTGCAGGATTGCCAGGAGTAAAAACTTATCTAGATGATGTGATAATATTTAGTCAGTCTTGGACAGAACACATTGAACACCTAAATAATTTCTTTTATAGAGCAGACCAAGCAAACCTTACCATCAATTTGTCCAAATGTGATTTCGGACATACACAGGTCCCCTATTTGGGATTTAAAGTTGGAAATTCCCAAGTGTTTCCAATAGACGCCAAGATAAAAGCCATCAATGATGTACCAACACCCACTAATCGTAGAGAGGTACGTCGATTCCTCGGAATGAGTGGCTATTATCGCCGTTTTTGTCCAAATTTTTCAGATGTAGCAGAACCATTGACTGACCTGTTGAGAAAAGACCACGACTTCGTGTGGACACCTACCTGTGAGACGGCCTTCAAAAACCTGAAGTCCCTTCTCACTAACGCACCAGTTCTAAGGGCACCCAATTTCCAACGACCCTTTCTTCTGCAAGTCGACGCCAGCGACACCGGTATCGGTGCCGCCCTCTTGCAAGAACACATTGAAGTTCTTCACGCTATCGCCTACTACAGCAAGAAGCTGTCCCCTGCGCAGAAGAACTACTCAACAATTGAGAAGGAGACGCTCGCTTTGGTCCAGGCCCTTATCCACTTCGAAGTCTACCTGGGTTCCTCAACTACCATTCAAGTATATTCGGATCACAACCCCTTAAAGTTCCTACAGACTATGAAAAACAAGAATCCGAGACTTACACGTTGGAGTTTATTTCTCCAACCCTTTAATCTAACAATTCATCATATAAAAGGCGTCTTTAATGTTTTAGCCGACGTCCTTTCTAGAACATAGCTTTTCAACAGAAAGTGAAAAGCTTTCCCAAACGGTGGAGGTGTAACGTAATATTAGATATTACGTCATATGTGTAATTATGTTATAGAATTGTGTTCCTTTGTATTACATAACTATGTTCATATTTCTTGTCTATGTATGTATTGTAACAATGTTAAGCAGTAACGCCCGTCCACTATATGTAATCTTGCCTACGTGCGGAGAGAGGTGCGCACTCTTGTAGAACAAACAGACAAGCGAAATCCTGAATAGCTCGGAGCGCACAGATTTGACAGTTACTAAATAAATAGATTGTTCAAGCGAGTCGAGGGTCCTAAAACTACCCATGTTGACGTGTGTTAACTTACCCTCCTCCCCCCCCTTTCACTCACTCGCACACTCACCCGGAAGTATCCCGCTTCCGGTCCAATGGTATATAAGCGGTGGAAATCGCTCACTCGTCGTCATTTTCTCGCATATCTTATCTCTTGATAAAAACTGGAAGTTTAGACTCATGAGACGATTGGTGTGAAGTGATCACCCTTTTTGCCTACATTACGTGTCTGATATACATTGCATTACTTATACTTATATTTGTACTTATTACTTATTTTGATGCATGTTCCTGATCTCTTTGTACTTAGATAGTACCATATTGTATACGTATCTTGTTTCTTATTTGAACGATAATTTCCATATTCTCATAATCATGTAACGGTCCCATTGACCCTACTGCCCATTCTCTTTTGTGTTGATTGCCTGTAAATTATATTCCATATTAATAATTTCGTTTACTAGTTTTATCGCTAGTTTAATATTCCTTTCCTGGAATCTTCTTTGTTACCTTTACTTCTAGTCTTACGAATTATCTAGGCCCTGACCAGATAGTTCAGTCCTACAGTGGCTTCTAGAAGTGAGCTGGTTCTTAAGCACTTAGACGTTATACGTAACGTCTCTTCACATACCAGCCCGCCCGTAACAATATATATATATATATATATATATATATATATATATATATACATATACATATATATATACATATATATACATATATATATTTTACAAAGGATTACAAAGGCGGAGCATGCCGACAGGAGACCTTTTGATCCATATCTAGTTGGATGCGAAAAAAAATCATATTAATAATAAAATAATAAATAACAACTATAACGATGTAAATAACAAATAAAATACATAAATAAATGCATAGGTATAGTTAAATAATAAGCAAACAGGTAAATAGTAAATAATAATAAATTGACATATAACTAATAATAAATGAAAATCAGACAGAAAAATGATAAAACAAAAACAAATAATATAAGATAAATTATAATCATTACAACATCTTACTTAGGTATTTATCTAAATTATTCTTAAAGCTTCGAACTGAACTACATTGCACTACCTGTGCAGGAAGTTTATTCCATTCATTAACTACACGGTTGACAAAGTTGTTTCTACCTACTTCCAAAATGAATCTATTTCCGGACAGTTTGAGACCATTGTTTCTTGTCTGATTCTCATTCAATGTGAAAATTTTGTCACTTTTGATGTTGTCAATTCCCTTTAAAATCTTAAAGACCTGTATCAAGTCACCTCTGAGTCTACGCTTTTTTAGGGAAAACAGATTCATGTGTTTTAGTCGATTTTCGTATGATTTATTTTTGATATTTGGAATCAGTTTTTTGGCTCGCCGTTGTACTTTTTCCAGTCTGTCAATGTCTTTAATGAGATTCGGTGACCATACGGAAACAGCATATTCCAAATGTGGACGAACTAACGATTTATATAGCTTGTTAATGAGTGATGGACTTTTGAAATCAAAAGATCGCGCAATCAGTCCCAGAATCTTATTTGCTTTCTCAGAGACTGAAATACACTGCTTGGATGATTTGAGGTCGTTACTGATAATTACGTTACGCCGAGATCCTTTTCACTATCCACTTTTTTTAACGAATTTCCAAATAACTTGTAATCGTACTTACTGTTATCTTTACCTATGTGCATTAGCATTTCCTTGTGTTAAATTTCATGAGCCACTTTTCAGACCATTGCTGTAATTTATCTAAATCTTCTTGAATATCTAATTGGTTTAAGTGATCATTTGCCATTCTGCACAGTTTTGTATCATCAGCAATTTTTGAAACAATAGATTTTAGTCCGTGATCTATATAATTTATATACTATGAATAGAAGTGGCCCAAGAACGGAACCCTGAGGAACTCCACTTGCAACACTTTTCCATCCAGAAGTTTTCCATTTAAAACAACTCTGTTTTCGACCATTCAACCAAATACTAGTCCAACCTAATAGGCTACCACTTATTCCATGCAAAGCTAATTTAATAAGTATACATACATATGTATAAAATATATGTAATATATATATATATATATATATATGTATATATATACATACATATATACATACATATACCAAGCCTTTTTCCCCTTTACAAGGGAGGTATGAATTACAGCTACTGCAGAGCTAAAAGAGAGAAACTAATATCCTCTCCGCTTTGGTACAGTATGATGACGATATAGACAACTGTCCTGTGACCAGCTCAGAGATCAAACACACCTTATCTCCTCGCAATATCCAACTAATTGCGCCACCTGAACCCTGGGTGCTTGGAGGTGATTTAGGGGGCAGGTGTTTGGGATGCGTTGTTCCGGTGCTAACGAGGTCGTTTGTGGGGTCAAATGGCTGCGTGTTTGCCAATCACGCGAGAGAGGGATGGGGGAGTGGGTAGAGCTGCCTGTAGCAGGCAGGTGTGCCACCACCAGTCCTCAGGTCGATTTTTAACCCCGGACACTGGTCTCATAGTGTAAGGGTTCTGTGTGGATTCTCCGGACCCTTTCTTGAAACAGTTTTGATTTTGGGGGGATTTGTTGTAGTCTGTTTCAGTTTATTAAGGGTAAGAACGCACCCCACCAAAAAAAGTAATAATAAGTAAGTAAATAAATAAATAAATAGATAAATAAATAAATAAATAAATATTGAAATAATTAATAAACAAGCAAATAGGTTAATAAGTAAATAAAAAAAAACAGTAAATTATGTTTATTTGTACAGCAAAAGGTTAATTTTTTTTGCAGTGCAATACTTTTTGATTGGCTTATTTTATTTTATGTTATTTTATTTTGTTTTATTTTATTTCATTTCATTGGTTGATTGTATTTTGCGCATCAGACTTAATGATCGCTGGTGTTGTTATGAGTCGGGTGTGTGTCTGGGAGATGGACGTGAGCTCTTCCTGTCTGTAGTTCCAGGACTCTCCTACCCAACCGCCACAAGTATCACCGACGCAAGCCCATGGTACGGAGGCACAATGTTGTTAGTACTCAACTCAGACTTCAGAATCGACCTGTGTGACAAGGCTCCCTCCCAGACGGATGCTGTGCCACAGTGATCACCATGCAGGCTGTATAACCGTCCTAACGCGAACACCCTTGAACATTACTATCTCCAATGACCCATGGTGACAGACAATATTCCCCAAAAACAAGGCATGATGATTGTATGTAACATTTATATAAACATGATAAACAAGACATTCCACTATCTCGCCATCCCCATTTCGGGGGATCTTGAATGATTATTACATTATGTTTCCCTTTAAAGAATGTATGTAATAGACGACATGTCTTCTAATACAATATCGTAATTAATGTAATATTGTTTGCCGCCCACGGGCGTAATAAAAGAAAAGAAAAAAAATACTTCCAGGACCAGAGGAGAAGGGTGAGTTTGGCTGTGCGATGACCCAAGGTCAGGCCAAGAACTCTCCCTGAGGGTCTTCTGGGGGCTCAGCTCAGGGCGGGTGAGGAACTCAGAGTGGGTCTCGGTCCAATCAAGCCTCGCTCAAGGCCTTGTCCTTCCCCTTTTTCTCCCTTCTTAGGTGAATAAAGTCATGTTGATCTTTAAAATGGAATCTAAGAATTGTGTCACAGTATTGAAGGTGTCGGAGACTCGAAGAAGAAGAAACCGAAGAGGAAGATGAAGAGGAGGCGGAAGAGGGAAAAAATTTGTTTACGAGTCTGAAACGATACTATCGCATCAGGTGGCGAAACCAGCGCTGGCTCCTTGAAGAAATAGGAACCACCTGTGACGTCAGCAGATTTCATACGTCCCGCACCCAATCAGAATCCACCAAAGGCGTTGTCGGGTGTGACGTCAACGTCCTCTGGCCAATCAGCATCCTCGGAAGTGTTATCTTTTCTTATTCTTGCCTCGAGGTCGTTGGCGCCGGGGTGGATTCCATGGAACAGTCATTCCTTGAAGGATTAAGCCGTCACCTTTGCCCTGGGTGCACAGGGAGCCATGGCGAGCATTGGTCGCGGATAGCCGTTGGGTTCCGACCCGGGTGCAAAATGGTCACAGGTGCTGGTGAAAATCAATGTACCAAAGTGGTGTTGGTGGATACGTGGTGAAAATGACGCTTAGAAGGGGAAACTGTGATGGTTGAAAAGCTCTATGGCGTATTTGTTTATTCATTTATTTATTTATTTATTTATTTATCTATTTATTAATTTGTCTATTTATTCAATTATTTATCTATTAATTTATTTGACTTTATTCATTTATTTGTTTAATTATCCAACTATTTGTCTATCTATTTATTCATTTATTTACTTGTTTGTCTTTTCATTCATTCATTCGTTTATCTATTCATTCATCCATTCAATTTTATTTTTATTTTTTATGAACAATTCATCTCGCAAGGAAAAGAAAATACACAAAATCGTTATGCTTTCTGGTGGGTGGGTGTGGGCTCTCCACATCTGATTGATTAGAGAGAGAGAGAGAGAGAGAGAGAGAGAGAGAGAGAGAGAGAGAGAGAGAGAGAGAGAGAGAGAGAGAGAGAGAGAGAGAGAGAGAGAGAGAGAGAGAGAAATAGAGGGAGATAAAGAGAGAAAGAGAGCGTCAGACCCAAATAAATTTGAATGTCGTCCTACATTGTTGACGTGAGAGAGAGAGAGAGAGAGAGAGAGAGAGAGAGAGAGAGAGAGAGAGAGAGAGAGAGAGAGAGAGAGAGATAGAGGGATATAATGAGAGAAAGAGAGCATCAGAACCAGATAAATCTAAATATCGTCCTACACTGTTGACGTGAGAAAGATGGACTCAGTCAAACCAAATCACTTGAGGTACGAGTTGATGCTCTCAGGCCAAATCATTGTCCTCAGTTGTCCACGTACTCGCCCAGGCACGGCAGGAGTCGCTGAGCGCGAGGTGGTAATTGATGGCAGTAATCAATTATCGTAATTAATTACGTCCTCTAGTGCGACACGCCAGACTATTATTGTGACACGGTTCTGTGTTGTCTGACACGAAATGAATGACCTTTCGCTCGGATGTTGGGCTTTATTATATATTTGCTGTATGATGCTCCTGTCGCTACGGGAACGTGGTGGACAGATTTTAAGCTTTTATTTCTGTCTGTTGACTTCAGGAAATCCATTTTCGTGGTGAGGGATTAGCCTCCGGTTCCCCACTCTTGAAGCTATTTTTTATTATATTTTATTTAATACGAGAGTTTATTCTGGTTGTCGCCAGGTGTATAATGGAAACCCCGTCCTTAGTTCAGGGGTTAAACCTCTGTCTTAATCCCTGTGAGTTGATGGACTCTATGCGGATACAAATCCTCACCTGATTATTTGTAATGATGGATCCGAAACGTTGCCAGAGGCATAGGAAAATAGATTGCACGGAAGAGCTTAACTCTCTATGCTAATCCTGGTTTAACAAATGCCGGTTAAGTTTAACTATGTGCACGCAGTCACCAGGTGGCGCTCAGGTGACGATCCAGATGGTATGGTACACAGATGGATTTCTTTAAGGAAATAATCGATGGTGAGGTCCCAGGGGGGGATGAAGAGTAGAGGGGAGGAGGAGGAGGAGGAGGAGGAAGAGGAGGAGGAGGAGTAGAGGGGGGATGATTGACAGGTAGGGAACGCGACCGACAGGTGTGGGAGATGATGGAGTAGGAGGGAGGGAGAAAAGTGGGAGTGGAAAGGAGGGAGGAAGGGGAGGAGGGGAGGAAGAGGGGGAAGGCAGTTGGTGACAGCCGTGGATCTGTGTTGAGGATGCTGGTGTGCAAATCAGAGAAAATGGCTTTGTGTGTACGTGTGTGTACGTATGTTTATATATATGTGTGTACGTATGTACGTGTGTGTGTGTGTGTGTGTGTGTGTGTGTGTGTGTGTGTAAGAGAGAGAGAGAAAGATTTACTTTCCTCATGTGCGTGTTTTGTGCCTGTTTGAAACATGGTGATGTGGTCTGTGTGTACGACGCGTGTGTACGTACGTACACCGCATGTGTACATGTACGCACTGAACGTGGGTGTGCGCTTCTGTGCTTTCATGAAGAACGCTTTTGTGTGTAACAGGATATTGCAATGCGTTTACGTGCAAAATGCACCTTTTCCTACGTTTTTTTTGTGTACGTGTGTGTGTGTGTGTGTGGGCGCGCGGGTATCTCGTATATGTGATGTGTTTGCATGTATGTATGTATGTATGTATGTATGTATGTATGTATGTATGTATGTATACATATATGTGTGTATGTATGTATGTATGTATATATGTATGTATGTGTGTATGTATGTATGTATGTATGCATGTACGTATGCATGTATATATATATATATGTATGTATGTATATATGCATGTATGTACAGTATGCATGTATGTATGTATGTGCGTATGCATATATGCATATATGCATGTATGTATGTATATATGTATGTATGTGTGTATGTATGTATGTATGCATGTACATATGCATGTATGTATAAATGTATGTAGGCCTATGTATATGTATGTATGTACAGTATGCATGTATGTATGTATGTACGTATGCATATATGCATATATGTATGTATGTATGTACAGTATGCATGTATGTATGTATGTGCTTAAAAGTGGCAGTCTGCCGACAAGATTGACTAGATAAACACCATATGAGGACGGAGCCTTTATTTGTACGACGTTTCGCTTATTACAGCTTTTTCAAGTACAAGTTGAGATACAAATGCTTGAGATTAAATAAGGGGAAAGGAGGGAACGGGGAGAGAAAAAGGGGGGGGGAAGGAAGAGGAGGAGGAGGAGGAGGAGGAGGAGGAGGGTGGGGGGATTGGACACTGGGAAAGGATGAGAATGCTGGCCCAAACGTCCGTGAGCGAAATGTCCACAAAGGGTGGTTTAAGTATTTAATATTTTGCTGGCCATGGGTATTAGGGGAATAATGTGAGGAGATATGTTAAACATGCCCCTGTTTTGTTCAATAGTGTTCGTTCCTTGAATGATTGCTGCTTCTAAACACTTCCTGCGGATTTTGTCTGGTTCCCGCATCAGCAGCTCTGCATTCTTCCAGTCCATAAGATGGTTTTCCTTGTTTCTATGTGTCACACATGCATTGGTGGTGACATCATGCCTGACGTCGTAACGGTGTTCACGTATTCGTGTATTCAGGTCGCGTGACGTTTCTCCGATGTAAACTTTATCACATCTTGAACACGGAATACGATAAACACCGGCTTTGGTGCTCGGTGTCTGGTTGTTGTGTGTTTCCGTCTTCGTGATGTCTTTTTTTTGTTCTGCTTGTCTGGCACACTATTTCCAAGTTGGTGGTTCTTAAAAGACGTGTCAGGTTGGTGGCAACGTCGCCGGTTGGCAACACGAGACGTCTAGTTGTGCTGTCCTGCTGCCTACGGCTTTCCCGAATCTTAGCGGCCTGCTGTTTGCAATTATCTAAAAGAAACTCTGGAAATTTTAGTGTTAAAAAGGTCTCTTTAATAAACCTGCACTCTTCTTCTAAGTATTTTGCACTACATATCCTAAATGCCCTAAGGAAAAAACCTATTACTACTCCTCTCTTGGTCCTTATATCATGGTGGGAGTAGAAATGAATTAAATCATTTTTGTTGGTGGGCTTTCTATACACTTTGAATTCAAATTGGTTACCGTACTTAAAGATGTGTGTGTCCAGGAAAGGAAGAGAATCGTGGATTTCTTCCTCTAGGGAAAACTGAATGGTGGGCTCCACTTCGTTTAAGGCCGTCTGCAAGCGCTGAAGATTGAAACGCCTGGGTGTGACGAGTAAGATATCGTCCACATATCGCAGCCAGGTCACATGCTCGGGAACGATGTTGGCAAAAGGGTCCTGTTTCTAGAAATTCCATGAATAAATTAGCCAGGATTGCACTTAATGGACAGCCCATGGCCATGCCAAATTTCTGGTGGAAGAAACTGTCCTGGAATTTAAAATATGAGTTATGTGGACGATATCTTACTCGTC
>NC_134802.1:23279248-23289248 GCF_046742065.1 Oratosquilla oratoria
GAGGAGGAGGGGAGGTAGAAAAAGGAGGAGGGAAGAAAGGAAGAGGAGAAGGAAGAGGAGAAGTTGGTGGGAAAAGTTATCATTTTGTTACCAAGATGGATATCCTCATTGTCTGGTTCACGCGCACAAAAAGTATCTTAACTCCTGTGCTTGAAAGAGTGTGTGTGTGTGGGTGGGAGGGGGGGAGCGTTCACTTTTTTTTTTTCTTAAGCTTTCGCCCGCCCTGCGAGGTGGCTAGATATGAATGCCTTTGTCGGAATGTAAGGGTTGACCCACATGCAGAACTTGCAACGCTATTCACCTAGTCTGGTATTCAAACGCCAGCGCTATAGTCCTCTCGGAAAAAAAATAAAGAGAGGAGAAGAAGAAGAAGAAGAAGAGCATGAAGAAGATGAAGAGGACGATGAAGAAGAAGAAGAGGAAGAAGGAGAAGAAGAAGAAAAATAAGAAGAAGAAGAAAAAAAAGAAGAAAAATAAGGAGAAGAAGAAAAAGAAGGAGAAGAAGAAAAAGGAGGAGAAGAGGAGAAGATGAAGAAAAAGAAGAAGAAGAAGAAGAAGAAGAAGAAGAAGACAACCCTTGGTATACGAGCGGAGCACTCTAACCACTAAACTACCGCAGATCCTCTAATGGTTTGGGTGAGGGTGGGAGAGGGAGTGGGTGTAGATGCATATTGGTTGAGCCGAGCAACAGCGTGGGTGGAGGGGGAAGGGGTGAGGGAGGAAGGCGGGTGAGGAGGAGGAGGAGGAGGGGAGGAGGAGGAGGAGGAGGGGGAGGAGGGGGAGGAGGAAGGGAGGAGGGTAGGAGGAGGAGGAGGAGGAGGAGGAGGAAGAAGAAAAAGGGGAGTGGTAATGATGAGAAGAAGTAGAGGAGGGTGGATAGAAGAGATGGCGAAGGAGTTGGGAGGACAATTAAAGGCTGGAAAGAGTAAACCTAGGAGGAGAAGGAAGAGGTGGGGGAGGGGGACGAAGGAAGGAAGGAAGGAAGGAAGGAAGGAAGGAAGGAAAGAAGATGAAGGGGAAGAAATAGGAGGCGAGGAGGAGGACGAGGACGAAGAGGAGGGAGCCAGATAGACAGACCGAAGAGGGGAAGAGGGAGAGAAGAAAGAGAGTGAGAGTGAGAGAGAGAGAGAGAGAGAGAGAGAGAGAGAGAGAGAGAGAGAGAGGAGAGAGAGAGAGAGAGAGAGAGAGCAAGAAAGAACGAGAGGAGAGAGAGAGAGAAGAATAGGGAGAGGAGAAGAGGAGAGAGAGAGAGGAGAAAGAGAGAGAAGAGAGAGAGAGGAGAGAGAGAGAGAGAGAGAGAGAGAGAGAGAGAGAGAGAGAGAGAGAGAGAGAGAGAGAGAGAGAGAGAGAGAGAGAGAGAGAGAGAGAGAGAGAGAGAGAGAGAGAGAGAGAGAGAGAGAGAGAGAGAGAGAGAGAGAGAGAGAGAGAGAGAGAGAGGGAGAGGGAGGGAGGAGAGAGATAAAACATCGACCTTGACCCCTTGAGTCACACCTCCGAGGAGGAAGAGGAAGAGGAAGGGAAGGAGGAAGAGAAGGAGGAGGAGGAGGAGGAGGAGGAGTCACTATCAAGTGGCTATTTATATGCCCCACTCCCATCCCTCCCTCCCTCACTTTACGCATGCACTTGCTTACTCCCTTACTTCCTCCTCCCTCCCTCCCTCCCTCCCACCCTCCTTCCTTCCCTCCCTGCTATTACTTCCTCATTTTACAAATGTACTCCCTTCCTCCCTCCTTCCTTCCTTCCTTCCTTCCTTCCCTCTCTCCTTCCTTCCTTCCCTCTCTGCTATTACTTCCTCACTTTACAAATGCACTCCCTTCCTCCCTCCTTCCTTCCTTCCTTCCTTCCCACCCTCCTTCCTTCCTTCCCTTCCTCTCTCCCTTCTTCCTTCCTCCCCTCCCTCCCCTCCATCTCTCCTTCCTTCCTTCCTCCCCTCCCTCTCTCCCTCCTTCCTTTCTTCCCTCCCTCTCTCCCTCATTCCTTCCTTCCCTTTTCTTCCTCCCTCCTTTCTTCCCTCCCTCTCTCCCTCCTTCCTTCCTCCCTCCCCTCTCTCCCTCCTTCCTTCCTTCCTCCCTCCCCTTCCTCCCTCCTTCCTTCCTTCCCTCCCTCTCTCCCTCCTTCCTTCCACATACATTATTGTTTGTTTTTGCACATTGTATTTTGGCTGCCGTCTGGCGATTTTATTCAGCCGGGGGGGGGAAATCCCTGCACAGGGTTAACTCTCGATATTAATCTCGTTCGCTTAATTTCGACTTTCTGGTTAAAGTGATCTTTCACCTAAATGAAATATATGGCATTAACTAGAAGAAATTTAATAAATTTTATTCTGGCTGTCGTCAGACGATTTTATTCAGCTCTGTAATGTGACTCTTCTGTAGCGTGACGTCACGACGTCACGACGTCACGACGTCACGTGCGGGTTGAGAACTTGGGCGTAAAAATGGACGTTTCATCTCTCGTGTGACGGACAGTGACGCGATTCAAGCGATACAGTCACCTGATTGTTTTTTTCATTTTTTGTCTTTATTTTGGTTACATTCAGGGAATTTTAATCGGTTGGGGCAGTGACCTTGGGTCACGAAAAGGTCTTGAAAGGTCATATCTTTTCTGAATAAAATCGTCTAGCAAAGACAGTGCATCACCGGATTGCATAGGTTGGTCATCGTATTCTTAAACATTGAACCATCTGAGGATCCCAAAATGACAATTATCGATTACCGACCGCATTGCCTTATAATTTATCATGATGGACGTTCATTGTCATGGTGTGTGATTTCGGACCCTGAATGCGTCTATGAAAGCGGCTCATCTAAGACACCAAATATTCCAGGGTAAAAAAAAAAAAAAAAAAAAAAAAAAAAAAAAAAAAAATAATAATAATAATAATAATAATAATAATAATAATGATAATAATAATAATAATAATAATAATAATAATAATAATAATAATAATAATAATAATAATAATAATAATAATCATAATGATATTACTATTTTCAGTATTTTTCGTTCAAGAATGGATATTATCAATAAGCGCGAACGAAATATTTTGGGACTTGTGACAAGACTTATTGTGGCGCCTGTACAGCTCAAATGTCATTCGTCCCTTGACGTCATTTTTTTTCCTTTTCATTGAATGAACGTCCGCTTTTGAAAAGGATCAGACACACCTTACACAGCGGCCCTCATCAAAACGTGTCATTGTGTCGCTTTATTGGGTCCCTGAACACCTGCGTGTCACGTGTCATGTGGTGTTGTCGACACGCCTCCATTAAGGAGACGTCAGATCCGCCGGCCGCGCATTCTCTTCTCGAGATCGAGTCCCAACGCCTTCATTTCGGTGACGGACTTTGGAGACTTTATTCTGGCTGAAGACGACCGATTTCATTCAGCTGAAGGGCCCAACATCTTCCCCCCATAACAAACAAACCAGCAAACAAACAAGCAAATAGAAGGTTTTACAAGGAATGATAATAATAGATTTGGTTTGCAATTAATAAGGCAAAACGAATGTTTACGGAAAATCATTTATATCAAATAGTATACAGTGATGTTAGAGGCTAGACTGCACAGTAAGAAAAAAAAAAAAAAAGGGAAAAAGAGAAAGAAAAATAATCTTGGTTTAGCAAATAGTAAGCTACTTAGTCGAGACCAACTAAGCATTGCTGATGATCGTCTCCCTCAAACAAGGAGAGCCTTTCTTGCCCACAACATGTCCGAACCTTCTCGGCGGCCGGCCTGCCCCGCGAGCTCAGACGCTCTTCTCTCTTCTCTCTTTCTGGTCTCACTTCTCTCTTCTGTCTTCTCTTTCTTCTTTTCTGTCCCCTCTGTTCTCTCTTTCTGGTCTCATTTCTCTCTTCTGTCTTCTTTTTCTTCTGTTCTGTCCTCTCTTTTCTCTCTTTCTGGTCTCATTTCTCTCTTCTCTCTTCTCTTTCTTCTGTTCTGTCCTCTCTTTTCTCTCTTTCTGGTCTCATTTCTCTCTTCTGTCTTCTCTTTCTTCTGTTCTGTCCTCTCTTCTCTCTCTTTCTGTTCTCATTTCTCTCTTCTGTCTTCTGTTTCTTCTGTTCTGTCCTCTCTTCTCTCTCTTTCTGTTCTCATTTCTCTCTTCTGTCTTCTCTTTCTTCTGATCTGTCCTCTCTCTTCTCTCTTTCTGGTCTCATTTCTCTCTCCTGTCTTTTCTTTCTTCTGTTCTGTCCTCTCTTCTCTCTCTTTCTGTTCTCATTTCTCTCTTCTGTTTTCTCTTTCTTCTGCTCTGTCCTCTCTTTTCTCTCTTTCTGGTCTCATTTCTCTCTTCCGTCTTTTCTTTCTTCTGTTCTGTCCTCTCTTTTCTCTCTTCCTTCTTCTGTTATGTCCTCTCTTTTCTCTCTTCCTTCTTCTGTTTTCTCTTTTATCTTTTCCATTCTCTTTTCCCTCTTTTTTCTTCTCTCCTCTGTCCTCTTTCTCCTCTTTGCTGTCTTCTCTTTTCCTTTCTATCTTTTCTTTTCTCTCTCCTCTCTTCTCTTTTTCTTCTGCATCTCCTCATTTTTTCTTTCTCTTCTGTTTTCTCTCCCCTCTTCTCTTTTTCTTCACTCTCCTTTCTTCTCTTTTCACTCTTCTATTCTCCTTTCCCTTTTCTGTCTTCTCTCTTCTATCTACTCTCTTTTCTTATATTTTCTCTTTTCTCTCTTATGTCTTCTCTCTTATATTTACTCTCTCCTCTCTTCTGTATTTTCCTTTCTCTTCTCTCCTTTCTCTCTTTCCTCTTTTATGTCTTCTCTCTTATATTTTCACTCTACTGTTTTCTCTTTTGTATTCTATTTTCTCTCTTATGTCTCCCGTCTTTTATATTCTACCTTCTCTCTTCCTTTTTCTTTCTTCTATTCTCTTTTCTCTCTAATGTCTCCACTCTTCTATTTTCTCCCTCCTCTTTTTATCTTCCCTCTCTTTTTTTTCTCTCTTTTGGTCGTACCCTTACCTCCGCCGAGACTCATACATCAATGATGTGGACGCACAGGGATCTTTCGGAAGAAGGGAGGAGCGGGGGCGGAGGGGGAAGGGGGGGAGAGGAACGGAGGAGGGGGAAGGGGGGAGAGGAACGGCGGAGGGGGAAGGGGAGAGAGAAGGGGGAGCTAAAGAGCACACGTATGCACAGTAGCTCATACAAGCACCTTTATTCAGGGATGCCAATGTTGCGAAAAAAAACAATGGAGTGATTGATCTCACGGAAAGGTTGGTACTCCTGTCTACCTTCATGCATTTAATATGGCCAACGCAGGACGATTAATTTTATTCTATCTTATTTATCTATCTGTTTATTTATTTACTTATTTGTTTATTCATTTGTTCAAGGTTCGTCCTCTTTCTATTTTTTCAATTATTTTATCTATCTATTTATCAATTCATTTGTTTCATTCTATTTCATTTATCTATTTATTTAATTGTTTGTTTTTAGTCTATTCTATTTATTCATTTATCTATTTTCTTCACTTATCTATTTTATTCTATCTTATTTGTTTTCATTAATTTATTTATTCTAATGTTCTGTTCAACACATAGGAACCTCTGCCGACTTTGGCGTCTTCCTCAGAGGTAAAGCACCACAATCAGCCCAAAGTGCGCATCTGATAAATAATGTGTCCTTCGGCGGCAGCATCTGGTGCTTGAGGTGCAGGAGCAGGAGGAGGAGGAGGAGCAGCAGCAGCAGCAGCAGGCAACCCACCCCCGGCCCCCCAGGACTCTCACGCGTCCTCGTGTGTGACTGGGGTCCTTGTCTGCGAGGGGAGCAATCCACTGTGCAGCCCTTAACTCTCTTTCTCTCTTCCTCCCTCTCTACCCTTCTCTCTCTCTCTCTCTCCCTCCCTCTCTACCTCTCTCTCTCTCTCTCTCTCTCTCTCTCTCTCTCTCTCTCTCTCTCTCTCTCTCTCTCTCTCTCTCTCTCTCTCTCTACCCCTCTCTCTCTTTCTCCCTTCCTCCCTCCCTCCATCTCTCTCTCTCTCTCTGTCTCTCTCTCTCTCTCTCTCTCTCTCTCTCTACCCCCTCTCTCTCTTTCTCCCTCTCTCCCTCCCTCCTTCACTCCCTCCCTCTCCTCCCCTCTCTCTCTCTCTCTCTCTCTCTCTCTCTCTCTCTCTCTCTCTCTCTCTCTCTCTCTCTCTCTCTTTCTCTCTCTCTATCTCTCTCCTTCTCTCCCCTCTTCTATCTCTCTCTGTCTGTCTCTCTCTCGCAGTGCTAAGCCCCCGCCCACCCATGTCCCAGTGTCGCTCATTATAGTTATGGATTGCTGGGGATGTGGCTACTGTTTGGTACTACTGCTTGGTACTGCCATCGCCAATACCATATGCCATCTACTTTGGTGCTGCCATCGTCAGGGCCAATACAAGAGTCATGGTCAAGGCCAACGCTAACGTCAACGCAAATAACAACACCAATATCAACACATTGTACTAACACCAAAGCCAATATCTACGCCACCACCACTACTACAGCTACCATCACCTTCACCATTACCATCACCATCACCATCACTATCACCATCACCATCATCATCACCATCACCGTCACCATACCATCACCATCACCATCACCACCACCATCACCACTATCCTTATTACCATTACTTTTATTCTTGCTCATATTATCATTACTACTATTACCTTTACTATCACTAACCCTATCACTGTCACTGTTACCATTGCAGCTGTTACTATTGCTACTGCTCCTGCTGTTACTAATTGTCTTGTGCGTCCCACGGGCGACCACCAACGTTGACACACGAGTTAACTGACATAGCTGCTGCTGTCGCTCCGATGAATCATCGCTGGAGCAGCTTTCAACAGCTGCATCTGCTAATGGAGCTGCTGCAACTACAGCAAGAGCAACAGCAGTTAATTCTCGCAGTCCTCTTCTGCGCGAGGAACAAGTACCTCCTGCTTATGTTATCGCCGCGACCACCGATGCATATACACCCACGCGCGCGCGTGTGCACACACACGCACACACACACACACACACACACACACACACACACACACACACACACACACACACACACACACACACACACACACACACACACACACACACACACACACACACACACACACACACACACACACACACACACACACACACACACACACTATTGCACGGGGATTATATGCTCCGGGTAGATGGGTTTGGCAGTTCGTTATTGGTTGGCACCACCGGATTCTCTGTTCTCCTATTGGCTGGCGGGTGGCGGGCATCGGCCTTTTCTCACACAGTAGGATTTTTAAGTCTTCAAGGTGAGTATTCAATTTCGGGGATAATTCCTTAATGTGTAGAGTTTCTATAATTGGTAGTCGTCCACGGTCTTCACTGATAGCTAGAATTTCAATATTCTTTGCTAGATCTTCCCTACTTAGCCTCGCTTAATGAACATCGCTATGGTGATTCTTTGGGGCTCCTGAGGTTTAGGTGATTCGACAAATGACGGGAGACCTGCAAGGTAGTCATGCCAATATATGTAGCAGGTTGGGTTGCACAGTCCCTAAGTTTGCATATGTTCCTATATACAACGTGAGGTTTTTAAAGCTCATCGACAGCCTGCCTGGTGTTACGTCTCAGGATTTAGTTCGATAATTTCTTGTTCAGGTGATAATCTATGAAGTTAATTTTGAAGTTGGATTCAATGGGCTTAATGATTCTTCCCATAGTCTGTTGCATGATCCTCTCATCTTCTTTGTATGTAGTAGAGAAGAGCGGTTTATTGTAAATATTTATAATGTTTTCCATTGGTTGATCTGATTCATTTGCTGATTTACAATTTTGGTACAAATTATCCCTGATATTGTTGGTCACTCTATTCGTCTTTATTTCTAAATCCGTTGTTAATAAGGATCTGCGTTGTTCTTTCCATTTCTAGAAGTACATTCTTTAGCAATAAATACACACACACACACACACACACACACACACACACACACACACACACACACACACACACACACACACACACACACACACACACACACACACACACACACACACACACACACACACACACACACACACACACACACACACACACACACACACACACACACACACACACACACACACACACACACACATATATATATATATATATACATGTATATATATAAGAGAAGATTTGGAATCTGGGATCCATATTGGAAAACAGCAAACACCAGATTCAATTGAAGGGTTTATTTGCCCGACGTTTCGATTCCCGTCCAGGAATCGTCTTCAGGGGGTATAACGGTTACAAGAATGTGAACTCCTTATGAATCGCTGAAATGGTAAACCTGGGAAAGGTTCACCCTTTCAGTCAACTGTACAACGCATACAATACAATAATAAAATAGAATAAAATAACCTACAATAAAAATAATAAAATACATTGCAATGCCAATTACAGTAAAATAAAGATTACAATTTTGAACATAAAACAAACGAAGAAAAAGTGATCATATTGATCATATTGGTGACACATAGTAAACAACAACAGGACAAAGAGTAAATAGAAGTGCACCAAATGTCCGCACTGAAGAATCAGGAACAAACGACTAAATTAAAAACAAAAATGCACTACAAAATACAAATAGAAATAAAATTCATGGCTGTGAACAAAAACAAAAGTAGCAAAAAGACTCTAGCGTGACACAACGTGAATACATCAGAACATACAATAAGGACCAAATGTCCGAAACGAAATGTCAGGTGGGGGGGGGGTAAACGGCTAAATTACAGCCAAACAAATAAAACCAAACAAAATACAAAGAGTAAATGGCCGTGTGACAAAAAACATCAAAACGAAACCCAAAAGTAAAAGCAGAACATAATTCAAAGACGTAAAAGAAAGAAGGTGGACCAAATGTCCGCCGAAGAGGAAGTGGTGGACAAGCGGAAACAGGGGGGCTCAATAACAAATGACTACATTACAAGCAGCCAAATAAAAGCAAAGAAGAATGAACGTAGAAAAAGGGAAGCAAACTACAAATGTAAAGTCACGGGAAGGGTGGGGGGAGTCGAAGAGGTGCATTGGGAGAGATCGCTTACGAGAAAGGAAGTCAGCCAAAAGCCAACTGGTGAACAAAAGACAGGTCGAAAAGAAGCAACGGAGAAAAGAAACCAGGCCAGAGGAATTAGCCTGTGTTACTCCTCGTGCCTAGATAAATAGGGTTGAGGTCAATGCACCTGTTTATGCAGTTGCTCTTAGTTTCCCATGCTTCGAGGAAAAGTCTTTTCTTTTTATTATTTTCTTTATGTAGAGTTGTAACTCCATCCCAATCAATCATGTGTTGGTGTTCTGTAGTGTGTTTGTACAGGGCCGATTTCGGATCTTCTCGTCTAACTGCACGTTGGTGTTCCTGTACTCTAGTGGACAGTTTCTTTTGTGTTTCTCCTACGTAAACCGTGTCACAGTCCGTGCAGCTTATTTGGTAAACTACACCGGCCTGTTGAGTAGGTTCTTCGGTGTCTTTTACTTTGGTGAGATTTCTGTGTAAGGTGTTGCGGGGTTTGTGTGCTACTTGTATTCCTTTGTCACGTAAGACTCTAGCAGTGACCTCTGAAGCTCCTTTGATGTAGGGGATAGTGACTCGACGTGATATGTGGTCTCTGTTGTGGGGTCTCGGTGGGTCGTGTTTTTGTCCATTTCCGTATGGTACTGCTGGAATAGCCGTTGTTCCGGAAGACCTGTAAAAGGTGTTTTCTTTCGGCCTTCTTGGATTCCACAGAAGAACAGACTTTATCAGCTCTGTTCCATAAAGTCCTGATGACACTCCTTTTGTGGCAATCTGGATGGTAGCTATCAAAGTCCAACAGTCTATCAGTATGGGTGGGCTTTCTGTAGACACTTGTACCAAGGGTGTCACCATCACGCTTGACGCAGACGTCAAGGAACTGCAGTTGGAAATATTTCTCAAGTTCCATTGTGAATTGAATGGCCGATTCAACACTGTTGATGTAACTGAAGAAAGGCTCCACGTCATTGCTGTCCAAAATGGCGAACACATCATCAACG
>NC_134802.1:23294248-23295296 GCF_046742065.1 Oratosquilla oratoria
CTCCAGTTGCTCTCCCTTAATGCTCACTTCCAGATTACTGCCACTTTCACCCCTTGTACATCTCATCACCTTACTTTTACCCACATTTATCTTTAGCTTTCTTCTATCACACACTCTCCCAAACTCTGTCACCAACTTCCTCAATCCCTCCTCCGATCCTGCCACAAGCGCAGTGTCGTCCGCAAACAACAGCTGGCTTACCTCCCACTTTTCTCCATTTTCTTTAACCATCTCCAATCCCTGACCCACTACCCTTGCATTTACCTCTCGCACTATCCCATCCATGTATAAGTTGAACAGCCAGGGTGACATTCATATATATATATATATATATATATATATATATATATATATCACAACTAACACCACAGTCGGACGAAAGAAAGAGTTGCGTAAGCGGAACTATATATTTCGATTGCTACCTGCAATCCTCTTCAGTAGTACAAAGTGGCAGGGAGGAGGGCTATCTTAAGTAGCAAACCTCTTACAAAAGAAAGGGAACACGAGAAAATACAGAACATCACTGCCCCAGCCTAGTTGACCTGAGGCTGACATGAGGTCGGGTCAGGGGGAGGGGGAGGAAGCTATTAATAAAAAAGTTGTTAATGTTCACCAGAGGTTGAAGGAAGAACATATCCCAGGTGTTTACTCCCTTCCATGTAAAGATTGTAACCTTTCATACATTGGCCAGACGGGAAGAGACCTACCGACAAGATTAAATGAACACAAAAGGTCGATTAGATATGGCCAAATAAATTCAGCAGTGTTTCAACACGTTGATAAATTTAATCCACCGGTTGGACTGGGAGAAATCTGATCTCATTTACAAATCAGGGTGTGGGTTCAGAAGGAAAAATTGGTGGAATCAACATTAATTGATTATCTGCCCACGATGAATATTTCCAAGGGTCAATGGACCCCAGACATCATTTCAGGGACTTATTCATCACCAAAAATATTGTCAACAAGCTTCCTCCCCCTCCCTGACCCGACCTCGTGTCAGCCTCAGGTCAACTAGTGGCTGGGGCAGTGATGTTCTGTATTTTCT
>NC_134802.1:23298296-23305796 GCF_046742065.1 Oratosquilla oratoria
CCTCCCCCTGTCAGCTAGATAGAATCGCCTCTCTTTAGCTAGATCAAATCGCTCCACGTAAGTCACCGGATTGAAGGATACAAAAGATATTCTTCGTCTTGCCTTGTGACGTCATGTCGTCTTCTAAGCTCTTGGTCGCTCCAAGTGAGTCTTCATGTTTACCTTCCAACTTAGCCTCCCTCTCCCTTCCCCTCCCCCTCCTACTTCTCCTCCTCCCTTCTCCCTTCTCTTCATTTTCCATCCCCTTCCTTCCTCCCCATTCCCCTTCAACACCCTCCCTCTCCCCTTCTCTCGTTAGTCATCTCCCCGTACCCTCCCCCTGCGTGCCCTCCCCCCCTCAACAATATTCACCTTCTCCCGACCAAACAGTCCCTCCGACCTTCTGGTACTATCCATCTAAATCAAGTCAAAAGAAAAATGAGTCAAGCTGAGAAAAACAACTAAACTAAGTTAACTAGCTATTCCGAGTAAACTACCTATGCTATGAGAACAATCCAAACTAAGTGAAGTACATAAAACAAGTTAACTAGCTAAACCGAAAGAACTAGCTAAACCAATAGACCAACCCAAACCAATAGGCCATGTTTAATCAACAGATCAAGATAAATCATTAAACCAAGCTAAACCACTAAATTAGACTAAAGTATTAAACCAATCTAAAACACTACCAAGCCCCCAAACCAAGCTAAACCACTAAACTAAGCTAAAGTATTAAACCAATCTAAAACAATACTAAACCCTCAAAACCAAGTTAAACCACTAAATTAAGCTAACGTATTAAACCAATCTAAAACAATACTAAAAACCCCAAACCAAGCTAAACCACTTAATTAAGCTAAAGTATTAAACCAATCTGAAACACTACTAAAACCCCAAACCAAGCTAAACAACTAAATTAAACTAAAGTATTAAGCCAATCTAAAACAATACTAAACCCCCAAACCAAGCTAAACCACTAAATTAAGCTAAAGTATTAAATCAATCTAAAACACTACTAAACCCCCAAACCAAGCTAAACCACTAAAACAAGTTAAACCACTAAATTAAGCCAAAGTATTAAACCAATCTAAAACACTACGAAAACCCCAAACCAAGCTAAACCAAGACAACAAACCAACGTCGCTTCGTAATCGCACGGTGAAATCAAATAGGCTGGCCAAGATGATGTTCTTGGAGAGTTCAAATAAAAACCGGTTTACCTTATAAACTCGATTGCCACAGAGGAATACGCCTTCAGGAAATGCCAAAGACGAAAATAGACAAATAAATTCCAAAACTGAACAAATATTTTGGTCTTCATTTGAACACAATTTTTAATAGAAAAGTTTTCCTCAGTTGATTAAAAGAAGATAGTGAACCTCAGTGGAAGGAGCAAGTATCAGATAGGCGTTAGTTATCGAAATAGTCTCTACTCACACAAACACAGATATGCACATGCACACACACACATACACACATACACACACACAAACTGCATGTGCATGCGTGTATATACAAATGACTGCTTGCACACACGCATATCATCAACGTTTTTGCATACGCTTTGTGTATACGCCCACCCTTACGCATCTATACGAGCATACACCGGGCTGCGTACAGAGCATCCGCCATATTGGGTGGTCTTTCAATGTTTGACCACATCATCCCGCTTAACATTTCCCACCCTATCTCGGGGCCCTCGCCCGCCCCGGCATCAGCCTCCTGGGGCGGGAACCCAACCTGGGGTACCGAGTGGGTGGATGGGTGTAACCCAGAAAAGCCCCGTGGATAGACCGGGAGGAGGAGATGAATAGATAACAGGACGAGGAGGAGGAGAAGGAGATGGAAGAGGAGTAGGAGGGCGAGGACGACAAAGAGAAGGAAGAGGAGGACGACGAGGAGGAGAAGGAGATGGAAGAGGAGGAAGAGGACGAGTAGAACAAAGTGAAGGAAGAGAAGGAGGACGAGGAGAACTAGAAGGGGGACGAGGAGGAGGACGAGGGGAAGGAGGAGGACAAGGAGGAGGACAAGGAGGAGGGGGAGGACGAGGAGGGGAGGACTAGGAGGAGGGGTAGGACGAGGAGGAGGACGAGGAGGGGGACGAGGAGGAGGAGGACAAGGAGGAGGACGACGACGAGGAGGACGACAACGAGGAGGAGGAGGAGGAGGAGGTGGAGGAGGAGAGAGAGGAGGACGAAGAGGGCAAGGAGTAGGACGAAGAGGAAAAGGAGGAGGAGGAAGAAAAGGAGGAGGAGAAAGAAAAGGAGGAGGAGGAAAAGGAGAACGAAGAGGACGAATAGGAGGAGAAGGACGAGGAGGGGATGAGGAGGAGGAGGAGGAGGAGGACGAGGTGAAGGAGGAGAGGAAGGAAAATGAGGAGGAGGAGGAAGAGGAGGAGGAGGAAGAGGAGGAGGAAGAGGAGGAGGAAGAGGAGGAGGAAGAGGAGGAAGTGGAGGAGGAAGTGGAGGAGGAAGAGGAGGAGGAAGTGGAGGAGGAAAGAGAGGAGGACGAAGAGGGCAAGGAGTAGGACGAAGAAGAAAAGGAGGTGGAGAAGGACGAGGAGGAGGAGGACGAGGAGGAGGAGGACGAGGAGGAGGAGGAGGACGAGGAGGAGGAGGACGAGGAGGAGGAGGAGGACGAGGAGGAGGAGGAGGACGAGGAGGAGGAGGAGGAGGAGGACGAGGAGGAGGACGAAGAGTAAGACGAGGAGGAAGACAAGGAGTAGGACGAGGGGTAGGACGAGGAGGTTGAGGAATACGAAGAGGAGGAAGAGGACGAGGTGGTGTAGGAGGGGGAGGGACCGTGTTTGGTCAGGAGGAGGTGAATATTGTTTGGGGGAGGGGGAGGGGAGATGACTAACGAGAGAACAGGGGGGGGGGGTGCGGGTGTTGATGGACGATGGGAAGGAAGAGTTGGTCCTTTGGGGGGGGAGAGGGAGGAGGAGGGTAATGGGAGGGTGATTGGAGAAGAAACGACATGGGAGAGTAGGGAGGGTGAAGGGAGAGGAGTGGTGATGGGAGAGGAGGGAAGGTGATGTGAGAGGAGGTAGGATGATGGGAGAAGAGGGAGGGTGAAGAGAGAATAGGGAGGGTGAAAAAATAGGAAGGGTGATGGGAGAAGAGGGAGGGTGCAGGGAGAAGAGGGAGGGTGATGAGAGAGGAGGGTGGGTGATGGGAGATGAGGGAGGGTGATGAGAGAGGAGGGTGGGTGAAGGGAGAAGAGGGAGGGTGAAGGGAAAGGAGGAAAGGTGAAAGGAGAAGAGGGAGGGTGAAAGGAGAGTAGGGATGGCGAAGGGAGAGTAGGGAGGGTGAATGGAGAGTAGAGGGGTGATGGAAGAGGAGGGAGGGTGAAGGGAGAGGAGGGAGGGCGAAGGGAAAGGAGGAAAGGTCAAAGGAGAGGAGGGAGGATGATGAGAGAAGAAAAAAGTTGAAAAGAGAAGAGGGAGGGTGATGGGTGAGATGGAGGGTGATAGGAGAAGAGGAAGGGTGACGAGAGAGGAGGGAGAGTGATGGGAAAAGAGGAGGAGGATGGGAGAAGAGGGAGGGTGACGGGAAAAGAGGGAGGGTGATGGGTGAGGAAGGAGGGTGATGGGAGATGAGGGAGGGTGATGGTTGAGGAGGGAGGGTGATGGTTGAGGAGGGAGGGTGATGGGAGATGAGGGTGGGTGACGGGAAAATAGGGAGGGTGATGGGAGAAGAGGGAGGGTGATGGGTGAGGAGGGAGAGTGATGGTATATGAGGAAGGGTGAAGAGAGAGGAGGGAGAGTGATGGGAAAAAATGATGATGATGGGAGAAGAGGGAGGGTGATGGGTGAGGAGGGAGGGTGATGGGAGAAGAGGAAGGGTGACGAGAGAGGAGGGAGGGTGATGGGAGAGGAGGGAGGGTGATGGGAGAGGAGGCAGGGTGATGGGAAAAGAGGAGGGTGATGGGAGAAGGGGAAGGGTGATGGGTGATGAGGGAGGGTGATGAGGGAGGAGGGAGGGTGATGGGAAAATAGGAGGGTAATGGGAGATGAGGGAGGGTGATGGTAGATGAGGAAGGGTGAAGAGAGAGGAGGAAGGGTGATGAGAGAGGAGGGAGGGTGATGGGAGAATATGAGGGTGATGGGAGATGAGAGGGTGATGGGATATGACGGGGTGATGGGACATGAGGGAGCGTGATGGGAGGACAGAGAGAGAGATTGGAGAACAGGGAGGGTGATGGGTGAGGAGGGAGGGTGATGGGAGAAGAGGGAGGGTGATGGGAGATGAGGGAGGGTGATGGGAGATGAAGGGAGATGATGGGAAGTAAAAAACAAAATAGAAAAACAAAACAAAAACAAGAAATAAGAAAGTAATATGCCTAAGGTACGTCTAGAACATCT
Organism: Oratosquilla oratoria; assembly: GCF_046742065.1. Taxonomy (NCBI): domain Eukaryota; kingdom Metazoa; phylum Arthropoda; class Malacostraca; order Stomatopoda; family Squillidae; genus Oratosquilla; species Oratosquilla oratoria. The sequence goes on from NC_134802.1 coordinate 23,302,639, forward strand.
CCATTCTGGCGTGTGTGTGGGGAGGGGGAGCATATTTCATGTATTTTGTCATGATAAGTTCCAGTTGATTTGATCGAGTTCTGAGGGAGATATCCTATACTGACTGGGGGTTGGAGGTGGCTTTTCGCTATATCAAAGATCCTCTCTCCCCTCTACTCTGGAACCTGTTCCCCACCTCCACCACCCCCACCCCACAAACCCCTCCCCCCCACACACATGCACGCACACAGGCACGCACGCATCCACAGGCACACACACAAATACATACGCACTCACGCGTACATACACACGCACGCATACATACACACACACACACACACACACACACACACACACACACACACACACACACACACACACACACACGCACGCACGCACGCACGCATACACACACGCACGCACCCACAAACACGCACATGCGCATACATACACGCACACACACACACACACATACATACATACACACACACAAATACATACACACACACACATACATACACACACACATACAAAGCAAAATATAACAGCTATCAGCAGAAATAAATTAAGTAATCTATACTACCACGATAGTGTGGGGTCAAGTGACACAAAGAAAAAGAATCCTGGCCACATCACATTACTTCAACGTGAGCCCCAAGGTCGCCGGGCGCCTTCGGGTCCCCGGCAATTAGGCTGGGGAGGCGCGCGCGGTTACCTGATTCTGAAGAACAATAGCCCCGGCGGTAATAGAAAGAGACAGATGTCTTTTTCGGATGGATGAAAAGTACAGGAGAACCGCTATAAAGGGAAAGTTCTTAGTTAACCGGATTCTCAAAAAAAAAAAAAAAATAGATAAATAAACAAACAATTATAGGAATAGATGAATGAATATATTAACAGGTAATAGATAAATGAACAGATAATGGAAATAAACAAGAACTAAATGCTAATTGCTTTGGTAATAACGATAAGAGAAAAAGGATTTTAAAGTGATTAAGATTCCGTTAGAATGGCGGCACTTAGTTACCTGGTTCTGAAGGTTAAAAAGCATTGTAACAGAAAAAAATATATGTATATATACATACACAGAGAGAGAGAGAGAGAGAGAGAGAGAGAGAGAGAGGAGAGAGAGAGAGAGAGAGAGAGAGAGAGAGAGAGAGAGAGAGAGAGAGAGAGGAGAGAGAGAGAGAGAGAGAGAGAGAGAGAGAGAGAGAGAGAGAGAGAGAGAGAGAGAGAGGAGAGAGAGAGAGAGAGAGAGAGAGAGAAATGTCATTCAAGACTTGATAGTCCTAGAAATTTTCTTTAAATGAAACCACAATACAGCTCCAAATATGTGACCAACACATTACCGTAAATGACACAAGACAGTTTTATTTAAGGTTTAAAACTACATAACTAATGTATGGCGTAGTGGTTCAGTCACCGGACTCCTGAAGAACAATGGCCGCCGTAATAAAGATAAGAGACACAGACGCCTCCACCAAGTACTGAAAGAAACACCGAAGGAGGCGGAGCTCAGTCACCAGGTTCTGAAGATCAATGACCACGACAATAACAGAGAGAGAGAGAAATGCATCGCTGTGTCCAGCAGGGAGGGGTTGCCTACTGTCAAGCTACGAGAGATGAGTTGATAAGAAGAGTACCTTTAGATTCCAGTCCTGTTCAATAAATCCAAGAGAACGGAACCACCCTGAATGCCCACGCTGTACAGGGGCGTGCCAGGACCCCCCGACGATAGTTAAGTACTTACACTCAGGTGAAGAAGATCTGTAAGCTGTACAGTCGGTGTTAAATGTTTTGAACCAATCACGGGTTTTCATTATGCAGATGGTGTGGTTGTTGTTGCGTGTTCTTTATATTTTCTGTATAAATAAGTGGAGAGGTGGGAAGGTAAGCTTTTATGGTCTCTTTGGCAATAACCAATGATTATATTCTTGGGGAAAACATTACACTCAAAGTGAACAGTATACTTTATTGAGTGAAAATTAGACTCCGATTATAAAGGAATAATGTGTGACCCAAAGTGATCGGTATTCTTTATTGAGTGAAAATTAGACTCCGATTATAAAGGAATAATGTGTGACTCTGGTCCGTAGGGAAGCCAATAAAGTTTGATTTCATGAAACTTATGCTCTCCATACCCCATGTGAAGGGAAGAACGGGGAGGGGATAGTGGTAGGGGCAGGAGGGGGAGGGAAGAAGGAGAAGGACAAGGGAGGGAGAGAGGGGGAGAGGGAGGAGGAAGGAGGAAGAGGGGAGAGGGGAAAGGGGAAAGGGGAAAGGGGAGAGGGGAAAGGGGAGAGGGGAAAGGGAGAGAGGAGAAGGAGAGGGAAGTAGGGAGAGAAAGGGAGAGGGGAGAGGGGAGAGGGGAGAGGGGAGAGGGGAGAGGGGAGAGGGGAGAGGAGAGAGGGGAGAGGAGAGAGGGGAGAGGAGGGAGGCACGCAGTAAACTAGGTAAAGTACAATTATTTACATAGAGGGTGTCCCAAAAATTCACTTGCTTTGCGAGTGCTCTTGTGAGTACCTTATTTCGAGCAACCTATATGTATAATAATTACAATAAATTCTGCAAACGTAATAAAGATAAACAAATAAATAAATAGATCAATAATGAATAAATAGATAAATAATTAAATAATTAAATGAATAGATAAGTTAATTGATTAATATATAAATTGATCAATAAATAGATAAATGTACAAAACAATGAAAAATAAGAAAAATAGACAGATGGAAATAAAAGAAAACGTAAACATCTCAATAGGGATTCTATTGTCCAAGAAGCCACCAGACAACACAAAAGGGTTGAAATGCGCGAAGGAGTGCACGTTGAAGAAGAAACCGAGCATGGAGGAGGCAAAAATGACAAGTGAATGAGAGGCTTCTATGGAAGAATACAGGGAGTTCCCGGTTGACGTCTCGCCGGTAGGTACTGACAGGTAATATGTTTCACCATAAAAAAGGATTGTGAAAAAAATGTGACATGAAAAGACTGAATAGCTGCGATGACACTGCCGTTTTCCTGCGTTTAGGGCCCGAGATCATAGTCTCCTCTGCCGGGGCGATTCAAGTTGAGAGAGGGGATCAATATTATATACTATATCATACTATACTATACTATATTGCATTATGTTATATTATATTATATTATATTATATTATATCATATTATATATTATAT
>NC_134802.1:23308296-23325796 GCF_046742065.1 Oratosquilla oratoria
ACCCATAAACACATCATGCACACGCACACATTACTTTCTGTACTTTATTAAGGTTGAAGCGAGACAGTTCTATTCGTCTGGCTAAAAGTCCTGCAGCAGAAAGCGTCGAGTATCAGATAACCTGTACACTCTGACGCTAACCAAAATAAAATATTCAAGTGACGGTCGCTTACTTCCACTGCTCTCTTCCTCACCGTGGAGCACCGTATAGCTCACGATGTGGCAGCCGCCGGACGATTTTATTCAGGTGAAAAGGGGGTGGATCCCCGGTCGCCGGGCGAGGGGCGGGTCTCCGGACAGAAAAGTGAAGATCCGGAGGAAATGGACAAGTTGGACCAAATTTGGTCCTCCTCGGCGTCGGCGCGGCGACTCACCCACGCACTCAACCCTGGAACCTCTTTTTCTTCTTATTCTTGTATTTTACCTTTTCATTTTCTCATTTTTTCACTCCTCTTTTCATTTTTTCGTGTTTTATTTTTCATTTTTTCATGTATCTATGTACTTAATTTTTATCACTTGTTCCCTTATTTTTCCGTTTTTTCTTTCATCTATAATTTCATTTGCACTCTACCTCAAGTAAGCCCTTCCGTACCGGGTGGCATTTTTTCTTTTATCGTATCTGCCGGCAAGCGATTTTATTCAACCCCTCGATACCAAGGGATAGCCTGACCTCCCCGCCACACTCTCTGTACTAGGGAGGTGTCGCCTCATTACATTCAGGCTGACGTCAGGTGATTTAATTGATTTCCATGGTGCCGCATCGGTAGAGAAATATATTGTCACTTTCTTATGTGATAATACATTATCATTATTACTATTATTATCATCATTATCAAATTATAATTTTCATTGATAATCATTATTATCATCACCATCGACATGATGATCATCTTCATCAGTCATCATGAATCATCATCATCGCCGCCGCCGCCGCCGCCGCCGCCGCTGCTGCTGCTGCTGCTGCTGCTGCCGCTGCTGCTGCTGCTCTTGTTGTTGTAATGTGTTAAGAGCCTACGTCGGTCTATGTCGACCATGGATGTTGCACCCTTCGCAGGGAGCAAGCTAGGGCGAGATGATATGGATGACCAGCAGCAGTCTCTCAGGTTGCAGGCCTCCCCTCTCTATACCATTGTTGGATCCTAAGGAACAACAAGGATGTTACGAATTGGCGCCAGCGTCGTCTCAGGAGATGCCACAGCAATGTTGTTATACGACAGCGAACTGCCTACGGGATTACAAATCCTGATTTCTCCTCGAGGTTTACTCCTGAAGCCTTTCCCATAGATGGGTGTAACCGCACGGTTGCGGACCATGTGACTGGTAGTAACAGTATTATTATTGGAAGGAAGGGTAGTGAGTGGTGGGATGATGAAGTGAAGTAGGTAGTAGAGAAGCGAGCATTCACGGACTGAGTGCAAAGTAGGACGAGAGAAGAATATGAGAGGTACAAAGAAAAAAGAAAAGAACCAAAGCAAAAGATAAATGAAGCAAAAATGAGAGATGTTAAATGGAGGAGGAATATGGCAGAAAAAGTTTTAATGCAATAAAAAGACGCTTTGGAAGGAGATTAAGAGAGGAAAAGGAGTTGAGTCAAGTAGAGAAGAAAAGTTAGAAGATGCAGATGGACAGATATTAAGGGAAGAGGAGGCGGTAAGGGGAAGATGGACGGAGTGTTTTAGAGAACTATTGAATGTGAAAGATGGGGAAGGATTGGTGGTAGCAGTGGGAGGTGCTAAGAAAATGAGAGCGATGGGAGAGGAAAATGGGGGGAAAATAAGAAAATATGAGGTGCAAGTAGCTCTGAAAATTATAAGAACAATTTACGCATCTGGGTTAGATGGGCGTCATGAGGAATGTCTGAAGAAGGAAGGTACATTAATAGTGGACTGGCTGGTCGTGATGTTTAATGTGTGCCTAAAGGAGGGTAGTGCCAGAGGACTGAAGGAGTGTCTGTATAGTTCCGCTTTACAAAGGAAAAGGGGACAAATGCGAGTGTAGTAGTTTCAGAGATATCAGTTTGTTGAATGTAGTTGGGGAGGCTTATGAAAGGGTTATGATTGAGAGGATTAGGAGAGGAACATAGGAAGTAATTAGTGAGGAGCAAAGAGGAGATTGTATAAAGGGGTGATTGTGTCAAGGGCTTTGTATGGGGCAGACATATGGAATTTAAGAGAAGCAGAGAAGAAAAGCTTGAATTTGTTTGAGATTATATGTCTGAGAAGTATGGTAGATGTTATAAGATTGGATAGAGTAAGAAACGAGATGAGTAGGAGAGCAGGGGTGGAAAGGGAGATAATAGATAGGGCTGATGAAAGAGTTTTGGGATGGTTTGGACACATGAAAAGAATGAGTGAAGAAAGATTAGTAAAGGAGGTATGGAAGACAGAGGTGGATTGAGTGAGCTTGAGTGGACGACCGAGGATAAGATGGATGGATGGGGTGAAGGGGGCGTTTGAGAAAGAGGGGAATGTCTGTTGAGCAAGGAAGGGAGAAGGCAGGAGATTAGGGTGAGCGGAGAGTTGCTGTGTATAGATGATACTGTTATCCAAGGAAGGGAGGGATGGAGGATGGAGTTAAGCAGTAGTCGTCACTCAGGTCAGGTCAGTTGAGCAGTAGTCGTCACTCAGGTCAGTAGTAGTCGTCACTCAGGTCAGGTCAACCGGGTAGCTGCTTCAGTTAGCGATATGGCGAGTGAGTGTGTCACTGTGTTCAGCGCCGAAGAGGTTCAATCTCTACTTAGCAGAATTGAAGCCTTGGAGGATGCTGTTAAGTGCCTTAAAGAGGAGAATCGAGTTCTCCGCTCGAAGGCCCATAATACGGAAGACAAAATTAGCGATGAGCATGGATGGAATACGGTGAGAAATAAGATGCGGAAAAGTGAAAAAAAGTCTTCACCAGCCCCACTGAAATGCAAAAACTCGTTTCAAGTGCTGGCGAATCTGCAGGAAGAAGGAACTAATGAAATCCAAGAGAAGAAGGAAAGGGCAGACGCTGGATCCCTGCCCACAGGTAAGATTTTGGTAGTTGGAGACAGTCAAGTGCGGTATTTAGACAGGGTTTTCTGCGACAAAGATAGGAAACATAGGACGCAGGTGTGTTTCCCTGGCGCGGGCATAGGAGATGTTAGAGATAGGATAGAGGAGTGTCTAGTAGGAGAAGGTAAGGACCCAGTAGTTTGCTTAAGTGCCGGAGGAAATGATATAGGTAAGCTAGGGAGTGAGGAATTATTTGCGCGGTACCGGGATGCGCTAGACAAGATCAGGAATAGGGGAGGTGTTCCTGTAGTATGTGGAATCCTTCCGAGGCGCAGAGTTGGAGGCATGTGGCATTCCAGGGCTATTGCAATGAATTGCAGGCTGGCAAAACATTGTAAGGCCAATGGATGGGCATTTGTCGACAACTGGGACCGCTTTTATGGTAAGAATCACCTATACACAAGGGACGGAGTGCACTTGTCTCCCAGAGGATTTCGGCTCCTTGCTGAATCCCTTGAGCGAGAAGTAGGCATCCTACAGGGTTTTTTCGGGTAGATTATGTGGGAGTAGGGGGGGAAGTATCGGAATATAGTTTAGGCAATAGAAACAACTTAGAGGACTGTGTAAAAAATCACCAAAGCAGGTGGAGGAGAGATAAACTTACAGTTTACTGTACAAATAGCAGAAGTATAAACAACAAAATTTATTTGCTGCGAGGTAAAGCATGCGCAGAGAATTTTGATATTTTAGCTACTAGTGAATCCTGGATCAACATGGCTGATAAACATTTTCTTCCGGAAATCGAAATAGAAGGATATAAGTTTTTTCATAAGGATAGGGTCGGCAGGAATGGGGGAGGTGTAGCACTTTTCGTTAAAAATACTTTAAACTGTATTGTCAACAATTCGATTAAGGAAGAGGACTGTACGGAATCTATTTGGGTAGAGATTATAGGCAAGAATAAGAAAGCTATTATTGGCGTCTTGTATAGACCTCCTAACCTCAGCATTGAGCAGACTGATTCCCTGATTCATGAAATTCACAGAGCGTCCCAGTACAAAAACGTTGTAATCATGGGAGATTTTAACTATAGAAACATTGACTGGGAAACTTTAATAGGAGATCATGAAGCGAAGAAATTCCTAGATGTAGTGCAGGATAATTTCCTAAAACAAATGATTACCGATCCTACGAGGGGACAAAATACCCTGGACTTAATTCTAACAAATAATGAGCACCAAATTAGCAGCGTAGTAGTGGGAGATAGTCTAGGCTTTAGCGATCATCAAGAAATAAGATTTAATGTTATTTGGGAAAAAATAAAAAGTACGAATAACGTTCAAGTACCAGACTTCAGGAAAGCAAACTTTGACAATATAAAAACCTATTTGAAATTGAATACGAAAAGCCAGGCGGACGTTTCAGACATTCTTGATTCTCGTTGCGGGGCTAGTCAGGTGTGGGTCATGGACGGTAAGAAGCATACCTTAGGTCAGGTCTGGGTCAAAGAGGGTACTACGCATACCTCAGGGCAGGTCAATTGGGGGCGAGGGCCCAGCAGTCAGGTCAGTAATTTAAATGACATGTATAACAATCTAACTGATCTAATTATTAATGCACAAAATACATTTATCCCCCTAAAGTCAATACGGAAAAATAGTAATACTCCCAAATGGATGACGGACAGATTGAAACATGAGATCGGAATGAAAAGAGGACTTTACGTAAAAATGAAAAACGGGGAATCACACCTTAGATCAAGATATAACGAAATGGCAAAGCTGGTTAAAAGGAATACACGTTCAGCGAAACGTAATTATGAAATCAAGGTTGCCAGTCAAGCAAAATCCAACCCAAAGGGTTTCTTTCACCTCTATAGAACAAAAAATAAAGAAAGAATAGGACCAATTAAAAACAATGAAAATGTCATGATTGAATCGGAAGAAAAAATGAGTGAGGAGTTTAACAATTATTTTCTATCGGTATTTACTGATGAGAGGTTAGATAAAGTACCTGACTGCGATCCGATTTTCAGAGGGGATGAAGAAAGTAGTCTAACTAATATCAGCATTAGTAAAGAGGAAGTAGTCAAGCAGATTGACAGACTTAAAGCTACAAAATCTCCGGGTCCAGACGAAATTTTTCCAAGAATGCTTAAAGAGTGTAAATTTGAAATCTGCGACCAGTTAACTGAAATATTCAATAAATCGGTAGACACTGGTTCTGTTCCAACTGCTTGGAGGCAGGCAAACGTTGTTCCTGTTTTTAAGAAGGGAGATAGATCGTCTATATGCAACTACAGGCCAATCAGTTTGACATCGGTTATAGGAAAAATGCTTGAATCAATAATAGTAAATAGACTCAGAGAACACATTGAAGGGCATAATTTAATTCGTGTTTCACAGCATGGTTTCTCCAAGGGTAAGTCATGTGTGACTAATCTTCTATCCTTTTACACTAAGGTATATAAGGCGGCAGACAACAATGAAAATTACGATGTTATTTACCTTGACTTTAGCAAAGCGTTCGACAAAGTGCCACACCAGAGACTACTAAATAAAATCAAAGCCCATGGCATAGGAGGGAAAAGTGTTAGAATGGATTAGAGCTTGGATTAGTAACAGAAAGCAACGGGTCACCATAAATGGAATAAAATCTAGGTGGGGCAATGTTACTAGCGGGGTTCCCCAGGGCTCGGTTTTGGGTCCCTTGTTGTTCATTATGTATATAAACGACTTAGACGAAGGGTTAAATAGTGATGTTAGTAAGTTTGCGGACGACACTAAAATAGGACGCCTAATTAGGTCAGGAGACGACGCCCAGATTCTGCAGGATGACCTTAATAAGCTGTTAACATGGTCGGTGAAGTGGCAAATGAACTTCAATATCTCTAAGTGTAGCGTGTTAAACGTAGGGCTACACAACCCCGAAAATAGATACAACTTAGATAACACGTTTTTAGAAAAATCTGAGTGCGAGAGGGACTTGGGAGTTCTGGTGAGTCCGGACCTTAAAACCAGGAAGCAGTGTATTAGCGCCAGAAATAAAGCTAACAGAGCATTAGGCTTCATTGCTAGGACGGTAACGAATAGAAGTGCAGAGGTAATTATTAAACTCTACCTAGCGATAGTTAGACCCATCCTTGACTATGCGGTACAGTTTTGGTCTCCGTCCTACAGAATGGACGTAAATTCATTAGAATCAGTACAGAGAAGAATGACCAAAATGATACAAGGACTCGGAAATTTGCCTTACGAAGAGAGGCTTAGGCACCTAAACTTACACTCTCTGGAAAGACGCAGAGTGCGGGGTGATCTAATAGAAGTGTTCAAGTGGATCAAAGGCTATAACAAGGGTGATGCAAACAAGGTCATCATAATAAAACAACAGGGCAGGACTCGCAGTAATGGGTACAAACTGGACAAATTTAGATTTAAGAAGGAAATAGGCAAGAATTGGTTTACTAATAGGGTGGTCGATGAATGGAATAAACTTAGTAACCATGTAGTAAGCGCTGAAACTATCAGTTGTTTTAAAAATCGATTAGACAACTTTATGGATGGGGATGACAGGTGGTGATGGATACGGAGCTGCCTAGTGTAGGCCTTATGGTCTTTTGCAGTCTCCTTTATTTCTTATGTTCTTATGTTCTTATGGGGGTGTTTATGTGTGAATGATATTTTGACACAGCCGGAAGGGATTTCTCCCCGTCTTTTCTTTTTTTGCAGGAGGGGACGGAGAGGGAGTGGGTTGCCGATTAAGTGAAGCGGCCTTGCTGTGGATGTAGTGTGTCTTGCTATATTGTTTCTGATCAAGGGTAGTGGACGGGATACAGGGATGACCCGTCATCCATGAGGAGCTAAGATGAGAGGGAAGAAGCGGTGGTGGAGGAAGGGGTAGAGGAAGGGGTGGAGGGAGGGGTGGAGGAAGGGGTGGTGGAAGGGAGTAGGATGGGTGGAAGTAGATATGTTCCTTTGGTTTGGCTACCTCACTTGTAAAGGGGTAAAAGCTCTTAGTATATAAATAGATAGACTATCATTATTATTACTATTAAGGTTAGTTACCGTTGTTATTCATATTCTATTCTTTTATATCCAATTATTCCCTCCTCGCCTGGGTACAGAATACGTAGGCGTCGTTACATTAAATCGTTTATTTCTGAGCGAGCTATAATTGACTGAATCCATACGAATTCAGAATCTATGTTTGGATAGCTTTTGTTCATCCCGTGGAGAAATACAAATAAATGGACAAATAATTTGCTCTAACAAGATGAAAGTTTCATGATATTTATTCACACATAAAAGGTTTGCAAATTTCGCACGAAAAGTTGACGAATTTCATACGAGGTTTCCGAATTTTACACGAAAGGCTCCAGAATTTCGCACGAAAGGCTCCCTTATTTTGCACGAAAAGCGCCCAATTTTCGCACGAAAGGCTCCTGACTTTTCACCGAAAGTTTTACATATTTTGCACGAAAGTTTTCATAATATCCCACGAAAGGCTCCCGAATTTCGTAGAAAATACTCCTGAATTGTACACGGAAAGCTCCCGAATTTCGCACGAAAGGCTCCCGAATTTCGCACGAAAGGCTTCCGATTTTCGCACGAAAGACTTCCGAGTTATACACGAGAAGCTCCCGAATTCACACAAATGGTTCCCAAATTCTCACGCATGTCTCTCAAATTCGCTCGAAGGGCTCCTGATCTCACACGAAATATTCCCGAATTTAGCACGAAAGGTCCAAGACTCCCACGAACTATTCTCCGAATTTCGCACGAAAAGTAGTCAAATTCACACGAAAGATCCTCAATTTCTCACCAATTAATTATATACGCTCACAATACTTCACCTTTATATTCCTTTATCAACATTTAAAGAATACACTTCCATAGTTCAAGAATAGTAACAGAACTTTTACAAATTCTACTTGTGAGTTGTGCAACGACAATTATAACTAAATTAAAAATTATTCTCTCTTAAACTACTTTATTCTGGCTTGGACCACACGATTGATTATCTTCGTCTTAGAGAATCATGCTTCCCCTATAAGACTCAATTAGAAAACTAACCATATCTAACTTTGACAGCAAAATTCCAATCTCCACTGAGTAGTTCTTCGACCTCCTCCTCCTCGTCCTCCTCTTCCTCCTCCTCCTCCACCACCACCATCAAAACATCCGACGGATGCCAGAGTGATCCAAAGCTGTCGCGACTTCAAACGAGAAGGAACTTTCATTTCCTTCGACTAAGAAGAGCGATTGCTATCGGCTCAGGGTCTTTTGAGGACAAATGAGGTGCCCCACCCCCTCCATCCACCATCTTCTGACATATTGATGGATTTGATGGATCCTGTAGGATAGATATCTCCATTACTCCTGCTCTTAGTGTCTACAATCACGACCGAATACCTGGTTTTCTTGACCTCAGATATACATAAATACATACAAACGCACACATACCCTCACACACATATACATGCATACACACACACACATACACACATACGTACACACACGCATACACACACACTCACACACACACACACACACACACACACACACACACACACATGCACGCACACACACAGACACACACAAACACACACACACGCATACACATACACATACACACACATACACAAAATGTGGTTGGAGCAGGGATGGAGGTGTATGCATGCATACATTTGCATATTTCATATCTACATGTATAAATTAATAAAAATTAAGATAAATGAATACATGAAAAATATATCAAATTATAATAAATTGTAAATAAACAAATGAAAATAGAATTATTAAATAACAACACAACACATGAGAGAAAAACATAATTTCATATATTCTACTCAGGGGATTTAAATCAGCTGAAGAAACATTCTTAAACTGAATTCGAATTGTTCAAAATCACAAATCACACGATGAAGCTGTGGGGGTAAACCAGCATCGGCTGCCGGGCCCTACGATATGTGTGTGTGTGTGTGTGTGTGTGTGTGTGTGTGTGTGTGTGTGTGTGTGTGTGTGTGTGTGTGTGTGTGTGTGTGTGTGTGTGTGTGTGTGTGTGTGTGTGTGTGTGTGTGTGTGCGAAAAACGTTGCCGGTTACTGAGAGGCTGTGGGTCTTGCAAGTAATGTGGCATCAGTCAGGGATGGCCCTACTTCCCCAAAGTACTGAGATGGGAAGGATCGGAGTGAATTTGTTCGTATGTGTTCTGAATCGGCAACCCCCCTTATATGGTGGAAAACGGCCTATATTTATATCTATATGTATATAAATCATCCCACGGGTAAATCACATCACCAAAATAAAAATGTCTATTTTTATTTTGCATTTACTCTCTTAACGCGTCCACACCCAGATTTATGTCAATTTTCAATCAATACACCCATCCACCAATCAACTCTCCCCTCCCCTAACCGACCAATCAGTTTACAGGAAGATCACCTGGAGAGCGTACACACCCGACTCCCACCCCATTCTTTGGACCGCTAATGGAAGCTCCCAGGGAGACACCTCATCTATCCCTCCAGAGTCATCAGGTAGATATGATTTATCTGACAAGCAGGCCAGTGTGGGAGACCCTGTGGTCTTAACCAGGGTCTTTGTGTGTGTATGTATATATATGTGTGTGTGTGTCTGTGTGTGTGTGTGTGTGTGTGTGTGTGTGTGTGTGTGTGTGTGTGTGTGTGTGTGTGTGTGTATGCGTCCATGTGTATGCGTGCATGTGTGTGTGTGTGTGTGTGTGTGTGTGTGTGTGTGTGTGTGTGTGTGTGTGTGTGTGTGTGTGTGTGTGTGTGTGTGTGTGTGTGTGTGTGTGCGTGTGCTGTGTGTGTGTGCGTGCGCGCAAGCGTGTGCGTATTTATCTAAGTGTAGTATACAGGAAAGGTGCAACACTCATGGGGTCCGGTCTCTTGTATTCCAAGTATCATACCTGACTTCAAATTCACATATGGCTCCAATTTATGGTGTATTTCTTTGTTCTTCAGCCATCATACTTACATTTAAATTCATGGATTATTCCGTCTTAGGCTATATCGCCTTCAAACCATTTGTAAGTAATGCATCTACAGTATATGGGAAAATGTAATGTTTTTGTGTTTGTGTGTCTGTGTGTGTCTGTGTGTGTGTGTGTGTGTGTGTGTGTGTGTGTGTGTGTGTGTGTGTGTGTGTGTGTGTGTGTGTGTGTGTGTGTGTGTGTGTGTGTGCACGTGTGGATATATATATATATATATATATATATATATATATATATATATATATATATATATTATGTGTGTGTGTGTGTGTGTTTTTGTGTGTGCGTACATATGTCTGTGAGGACCGTTGCCTGCTACTGAGAGGCTACGGCTTTCCAGTCGATGAAACTTTTAGCAACAATTATTGTTCTTACCCCAAACCTCACAGTTTGGGGCAAATAGATAAACAGATAAATAAATAAGCTAAAAATTATTAAAAGCAAATTCATCAACCAGGTCACCCGATGGGGTATTTTGACCTGATCATGATCTTCGTATTCAGAGACCACACGATGATCGAGATCGTGTCCACGATGTTCATAGCCCAAAGACTACACGATGATCAAGTTATATATTCCACGTCTCATATCAAACACATTTTAGAATCCAATAAATCCCAGTGACATTTGTTCTGGATGTCACAGGACTGAGGGCAAAGTTGACGACTTTGGCAACAGCTAAGCGCCTCCTTGCGTAATTATTTTTTCTTAGAAACGAGTTTGATTCGACCCAAGACATCTTCAAATCTAGAGACTCTTGAAAACTAGTTATTCTTTTGTTTTCTTATGGTAATGGGCAACCGCACGAGACCAATTAATTGATTTTCAATCAATCAACTCCAACTACCCCCCCCCCCTCACCCTCACCCTCACCCTCACCCCCCACCCTCTGGACAAGATCTTCGGCTCCCTACAATCGCTTGGGCATAGGATAATCACGCAAACGCACACACGCGCGCACATACACAAGTAGAAGAAAGAGGAAGAGAAGGAAGATAAGGAGGAAGGGGAAGAGGAAAAGGAGAGGAGAGGAAGGGATAGAAGGGAGCAATGAAGAAGAGGAGAGAGTAAAAAGAGGAGAGGAGAGGAGAGGAAGAAGTAGAAGAAGCAAAGAAGAAGAGGAGAAGAGAGGAAGGGATAGAAGGGAGCAAGGAAGAAGAGAAGAGAGGAAGAAGAGAAGAGAGTATGAAGAGTAGAGAGGAAAAAGAAGAGAGAGGAAGAAAAGGGCGGAAGAAGATGGCGGAAGAAGAGGAGAGAAGAAGAAGCAGAATACAGAAGATAAGAGGACAAGAGAAAAGAAATGCAGAGAGAAAAGGAGAAGAGAGGAAAAGGTGAAGAGATGGCGGGAAGGGGTGAGGAGAACGCGAAGCTAAGACGATGACTCCAAAAATAATCATGAAAATAAACAGAAAAGATAACAACAAAGGAGAGGTCCCAGAAATAAAGCAATTAGAGGAGGAAGAAAAAAGTAGAGAGCCAAGAAGATGACCAACCCGACGATGACGCAGAAGAGGAAGAAGTCTCCTCTGCAGGAGGAGGAGGAGGAGGAGGAGAAGGAAGTGATGGGATCTTCGAGGGTCAGGTAACGCATCATTAGGGGCGCGAAGGACGGACGGGAATGCTTACGAGGAGGGAGGAGGGAGGGAGGAAGAAGAGGCAGTAAGGAGAAGAAGGGAGCACGGAAGAGGAAGGGATGAAGGAAGAGGAGGGAGGAAGGAAGAGGAGGGAGGAAGGAAGAGGAGGAAGGAAGAGGAGGAAGGAAAGAAGAGGAGGAAGGAAGAGGAGGTAGGAAGGAAGAGGAGGGAGGGAGGAAGGAAGAGAAGGGAGCAAGGAAGAGGAGGTGAGGAAGGAAGAGGAGAGAGGAAGAAAGAGGAGGGAGGAAGGAAGAGGAAGGAGGAAGAGGAGGGAGGGAGGAAGAGGAGGGAGGGAGGAAGAGGAGGGAGGAAGGAAGAGGAGGGAGCAAGGAAGAGGACGGAGGAAGGAAGAGGAGGGAGGAGGGAAGAGGAGGGAGGAAGGAAGAGGAGGGAGGAAGGAAAAGGAAGGCAGAAGGAAGAGGAGTGAGGAAGGAAAAGGAAGGCAGAAGGAAGAGGAGGGAGGAAAGAAGAGGAAGGAGGGAGTCAAGAAGAACAAGGAGGAAGGAATAGGAAGGAATAAGGAAGAGGAGGGAGGAAGGGAAAGAAAGGAGCAAGGAAGGGGAGGAAGAAAGGAAGAGGAGAGAGGAAGGAAGAGGAGGAAAGAAGGAAAAAGAGGAAGTAAGAGGAGGGAAGAAGAAGAGGAGAGAAGAAGAAAGAGGAGGGAGGAAAGAAGTGGATGGAGGAATGAAGAGGAGGCAGGAAGAAAGAAGAGGGAGCAAGGATGAGGATGGAGGAAGAAGAAGAGAGAGGAAGGAAGATGAGAGAAGGAGGGAGCAAGGAAGAGAAGGGAGAAAGGAAGAGGAGGGAGGAAGAAGAGAAAGGAATATGAGGAGGTGAAGGAGGGAGGAGGGTGGAGGGGGATGGAGAGATAGGGGAAATAGGGGGAATAGGGGAGAAGACAGTGGTAAATGGGAATAGGGGAATGGGTGATGGAGGGAATGGGAGACTTGAGAGGGGGGAGGGGATTGAAAACAATAAAAGAAATAGAAGAATAGAGGTGAATACGGTGAATAGGGGAATGCAGGAAATGAGGGAAATGAGGGGGATGGAGGGAATGAGGGGAATGAAGAGGGGAAAAGAAGGAACTGGAAGGAGAAATAAGTGTCAGGGAAATGGAGAAGTGAGTGAGTGAGTGAGTGAGTGAGTGAGTGAGTGAGTGAGTGAGTGGAGCGAGTGAGTGGAGCGAGCGAGTGAGTGAGTGAGTGAGTGAGTGAGTGAGTGAGTGAGTGAGTGAGTGAGTCAGTCAGTCAGTGAGTGAGTGAGTGAGTGAGTGAGTGAGTGAGTGAGCGAGTGAGTGGAGCGAGCGAGTGAGTGAGCGAGCGAGTGTACTGGGTACCTGCTGACAAGCGCGTAAGACGAGCGACATAATAGTAGACTTATGATGATGGGAGAAGCCTCCGACTGTGGGAGGGAGGAGGGAGGAGGAAGAAGGGAGGAGGGGAAGGGGTGGAGGGAAGACGAAGGAGGGACTGAAGGAGAAGGGAGAGAGGGAAGGAGGAGAGAGGGAAGGAGGAGAGAGGGGAGGGGAGAGAGAGAGGAGGAGGGAGCGAAGGAGGGACTGAGGGAGGAGGGAGAGAGGGAAGGAGAGATGGGAGGAGGGAGATACGAGGAGGGAGCGAAGGAGGAGATAGCAAGGGAGGAGGGAGAGAGAGGGAAGAGGGAGAGAGGGAAGAGGGAGAGAGGGAGGATAGAGAGAGGGTGGAGGGAGAGAGGGAGGACAGAGAGAGGGTGGAGGGAGAGAGGGAGGACAGAAAGAGGGTGGAGGGAGAGATGGAGGGGAGAGAGGGAGGGGAGAGAGGGAGGTGGGAGTGAGGGAGGACAGATAGAGGGTGGAGGAGGAGAGGGTGGAGGAGGAGGAGAGGGTGGAGGGGGAGAGGGAGGATAGAAAGAGGGTGGAGGGAGAGAGGGTGGAGGGAGAGAGGGTGGAGGGAGAGAGGGTGGAGGGAGAGAGGGTGGAGGGAGAGAGGGTGGAGGGAGAGAGGGTGGAGGGAGAGAGGGTGGAGGGAGAGAGGGTGGAGGGAGAGAGGGTGGAGGGAGAGAGGATGGAGGGAGAGAGGATGGAGGGAGAGAGGATGGAGGGAGAGAGGATGGAGGGAGATAGGGTGGAGGGAGAGAAGGAGGAAGGATAGGGGAGGAGAAGAGGGGAGGAGGGGGAGAGGGAAGATGGAGAGAACGAGGTGGGAGGGAGGGAGGATGGAGAGAACGAGGTGAGACTTAGGTGAGAAGGAGGGAGAGAAGGATGGAGAGAGGGAGGGAGAGAAGGAGAGAGGGAGGGAGGGAGGGAGGGAGGGAGGGAGGGAGGGAGGGAGGGCGGAAGGAGAGAGAGTAGAGAGAGGGGAGACAGGTATAACGGAGGAGGTATTGAGGGAGGAGGGGGAGAGGGAGAGAGGGTGAGATGTAGAGGAGAGAGGGAGAGTAGATATGGAGAAAAGGAGGGAGGGAGAGAGGGAGAGAAGGAGAGATGGAGAGAAGGGGAAAGGGAGAGAAGGGGGAGGGAGGGAGAGAAGGGGGAGGGAGGGAGAGAAGGGGGAGGGAGAGAGTGACAGAGGGAGAGAGGGAGGAGAGAGGGAGGGAAGAAGCGAGGGAAAGAGGGAGAAAAAGAGAGAGGGAGAGAAGGAGAGATGGAGAGAGGAAGAGATGGAGAGAGGAAGAGAAGGAGAGAGGGAGAGAAGGAGGGAGGGAGAGAGGGATAGAGTGACGAGGGATTGAGTTAAGGAGAGAGGAGAGAGACAAGGAAGAGGGAAAGAAGAAAGAGAAAGGAAGACCATTCCATTCCTCTTCGTAGCACCCCTCTGGGAGAAAGGTCTTCAGGTTGCGCTCAGCACCTGCAGGTGTTGAAGAGAGGAACCTAAAAGCGACCAACCACACACGACACACAAAGGCTTCCATAGCCTTTGGGTCGATTTGCAAATTAAAGCACAACGACTTCAACTTCGTCTTCGTCTTCGTCTTCGTCTTGGCCTTTTTCAGGGCGTTCTTGGGGACACGTCAGGGTCCCAAGGGAAGACCTTCTGACCCTCCAGGTCTGGGGTGAGGTTCAGGGTGACAGGGAGAACGTAAATCAGAGCCAGGGTGCCTAGTGCCACCTAACCCCCCACCCACCCATCCCCCCCACACACCACACCACCCCCACCCCCACCACTGACATGACTGGCAGCTGTCAAGGCGTTGAGTAATCGGTGAGGTGGTTCTCGATGGCTGTGTGGTGGTGGCTGTGGTGGTGGCTGTGGTGGTGGTTGTGGTGGTGGTTGTTGTACTTGTGATGGTTCTAGAGGTGGTGGTGGTGGTGGCTGTTTTGGTGGTTGTTGTGGTTGTGGTGGTCGTGTTGCAAGTGGTGGTTGTGGTGGTTGTGGTGGTTGTGGTGGTTGTGGTGGTTGTGGTGATGGCAGTCGTGGTGGCTGTTTTAGTGGTCGTGATGTTGACTGGTGGGGTGATGGTAGTTGTTGTGGCTGTTTTAGTGGTTATGACGGTAGTTATAACGTTGGTTGTGGTAGTGGTTGTGGTGGAGGTGGAAGTGGTGGTTGTGGTGGTGGTTGTGGTTGTGGTGGTTGTGATAAAAGTGGTGGAGGTAGTGGAAGTGGTGGTTGTGTTGATGGTTGTGTTGGTGGTTGTGGTGGTTATGGTGGTGGTTGTGGTGGTTATGGAGATGGTGGTTATGGTGGATGTCGTGGTTGGGGTGGTTGTGGTGGTGGTAGTTGTGGTGGTGGTTGTGGTGGTGGTTGTAGTTGTAGTGGTTGTGATGGTTGTGGTGGTGGTAGTGGTGGTGGTTGTGGTTATGGTGGAGGTGGTTGTGGTGGTGGTTATGGTAGAGGTGGTTTTGGTGGTGGTTATGGTGGAGGTGGTTGTGGTGGTTATGGTGGTGGTGGAGGTGGTGGTGGGGGTGAGGGTGGAGGTGGTGGTGTAGGTGGTGGTGGTGCTGCTGCTCTGCTTGTAGTAGTGGTAATTGTGGTAATGGTGGCGTGGTAATTGTGGTGGTGGCAGTGAAGGTGGTGGTTGTGGTTGTCGAGGGAGTGGTTGTGGAAGTTGTAGAGAAGGAAGAGGAGGAGAAAGAGGAGGAGAAATAAGAAAAACAAGAGGAGGAAGAGAAAGAGAAGGAGGAAGAGAAAGAGGAGGAGGAAGAGAAAGAGGAGGAGGAAGAGAAAGAGGAGGAGGAAGAGAAAGAGGAGGAGGAAGAGAAAGAGGAGGAGGAAGAGAAAGAGGAGGAGGAAGAGAAAGAGGAGGAGGAAGAGAAAGAGGAGGAGGAAGAGAAAGAGGAGGAGGAAGAGAAAGAGGAGGAGGAAGAGAAAGAGGAGGAGGAGGAGGAGGAGGAGGAGGAGGAGGAGGAGGAGGAGGAGGAGGAGGAGGAGGAGGAGGAGGAGGAGGAGGAGGAGGAGGAGGAGGAGGAGGAGGAGGAGGCACGGGAATGTTGTCTCACTAAATACTCACACACCGACTCCAGACGCGCCCTGTGGCTGCCAACACCAAAGCCACCGCCGCCGCCCCACTGACAACACAGCCTCAGCCTCAGCCCCGTTTGGCGTAAGAGAGCCTCTCCTTTTGTTTAGCCATCAAAGCTCGCAAACACACCGACAGGCAGGCAGGCAGACAGGCAGAGAGGTAAGCATGCATGCAGGCAGGCAGGTATGCACAGGCAAACAGGCAGACAGGCAGGCAGAGCCAAAGATGGACAGAGACAAGAGATTGAGAGAAACAGGCAGACAAGCAGTCAAATAGATACTGACATACCGACAGACAAGCAAAGAGATACGGACAGACAAAGAGGCAGAGGCAGCCAAACAGGCAGATACAGACAAGATGTCATATTGACACAGACAGACAAGCAGACAGAGACAACCAGAAACACACGGATACACACACTCAGACAAGTAGAGACACACAGAGACAAAGACAGACAGACAGAGACAGACAGACAGACACAGACAGAGAGACAGAGACAGACAGAGAGACGGACAGACACAAAGGAAGAAGCCACAGCATCATCACATCCGTCACACAAAACCCGATTGATACGACACTGTGGCCACAAGCCAGGGCAGACAGGCAGCCATCTTGCTCTACTTCAGATCCTTAACCTCTTTTTTTTCGATGTTGCTCTCTCTCTCCGCCCCTCGAGCTCCCCTTCCTCCTCTCACTCTCCTTCCTCGTCTCACTCTTCTTCTTTTTCTCGCTCTCTTTCCTACTCTCGCCCTCTTTCCTCCTTTTGCGCTCCTTCCTCCTCTCGCTCTCTTTCCTACTCTCGCTCTCTTTCCTACTCTCGCTCTCTTTCCTACTCTCGCTCTTTTTCCTACTCTCGCTCTCTTTCCTATCTCGCTCTCTTTCCTCTTCTTGCACTCCTTCCTCCTCTCGCTCTTTCTCTCTTTGCCAGTTCCCCCTGCTTTCTCTTTCTTACTCTCCTCTTCGGCACTCTTACTCTCGCTCTCCCATCCTCCATACTTCCTCTTCCTCTTCCTCTCCCTCTCTCGTCACCCGGCAGTTCAAAATTTCGTCTGCCCTTAGCCAGAACAAAAAATATAAAGTGCGTCACGAAGACGACGATATAATAACAATAATAATGATAATAATGATGATAACAATAACAATAATAATAATAATGACAACACTAACAATGGCAGTAACAATGACAATAACAACAGCAACAAAATCAGCAAATAACAACACTAATAATAACCATAATAATGATGATAACAATAACAATAATAATAATTATGACAACACTAACAATGACAGTAACAATGACAATAATAACAGCAACAACATCAGCAATAACAACACTAATAATAATCACGATAACGATCATGATATTAATGATAAACAGAAAGATTAGGTCTGAAAATGGGGAGAACACTACTTTGATCAAACCCTCCGGATGAGCCACTTT
>NC_134802.1:23330796-23333296 GCF_046742065.1 Oratosquilla oratoria
AATCTTATTTGCTTTCTCAGAGGCTGAAATACACTGCTTGGATGATTTGAGGTCGTTACTGATGATTACGCCGAGATCTTTTTCACTATCCACTTTTGTTAACGAATTTCCAAATAACTTGTAATCGTACTTACTGTTATTTTTACCTATGTGCATTACCTTGCCTTTACTTGTGTTAAATTTCATTAGCCACTTTTCAGACCATTGCTGTAATTTATCTAAATCTTCTTGAATATCTAATTGGTTTTAGTGATCATTTGCCACTCCGCACAGTTTTGTATCATCAGCAAATTTGGAAACAGTAGATTTTAGTCCATGGTCTATATCATTTATATATACTATGAATAGAAGTGGCCCAAGAACGGAACCCTGAGGAAACTCCGCTTGCAACACTTTTCCATCCAGAAGTTTTTCCATTTAAAACAACTCTCTGTTTTCGATCATTCAACCAATTACTAGTCCAACCTAATAGGCTACCACTTATTCCATGCAAAGCTAATTTAGTAAGTAGTCTTTCGTGTGGGACGGTATCAAAAGCTTTTGCAAAGTCTAGATATACTAAATCTATATTGTTTCTTTTGTCATAATTCGAGATAACTGTGTTGTAGAATTCGAGTAAGTTAGTCACGCAAGAACGTTTCCGTCTGAAACCATGCTGGCTATCATTTATCAAACGGTTACTTTCTAAATGATGTTCGATAGCATCTCTGATGAGTTTCCATTATTTTTCCTACGATTGAAGTCAAACTTATAGGCCTATAGTTATTTGGTTTCTTTTTGTCACCTTTTTTGAATATGGGAGTAATGTTAGCTAGCTTCCATTCTCTTGGGACATCTCCGGATATGATGGATTTCTTGAAAATAATTTCTAATGGAACAACAATCTCATTTTTCATTTCCTTTAAGATTCTTGGATGCCAACCGTCAGGCCCTGGTGTTTTATTAACTTTGAGTTATATATACATATATATATATATATATATATATATATATATATATATATATATACATACATATACATTCATACATATGCCAAACGCTTTTTCCCCCTTACACGGGAGGTAGCCAAAAGAAATAGGCATAGAAACCACTCCTACCCATTCCATCCCCTACATACTCCACTCCCCTCCACCCTCTTTCTCCCTCTTATATTGGCCCCTCCTGGATGCCGGGTCATCCCTGCATCTTGTCCACTACCCTGGGTCAGAATCAGTTTCGCAAAACACAGCACATCCACAGCAAGGCCGCTTCATTAATTCGGCGACCCCCCTCTCCATCCTCTCATGCTGAAATGGAGAAGACGGGGAGAAATCCCTTCGGACTATGTCAATTTATTTCACATATTCCCTCACCCCCATCCCCCACCCACTCCCCCTCATGCATCACAGCATCATCCATACACAACCCTTCTCCATTCACCCCTATCTTCTGTCCTCTTCCGTCCTTCCTCAACAGACATTCGTCTCTTTCCCAATGCCCCTTTTACCCCATCCATCCATCTCATCCTAGGACGCCCCCTTATGTTCACTCCTTCCACCTCCGCCTTCCACACCTCTTTTACTAATCTTTCTTCACTCATTCTTTCCATGTGTCAAAACCATCCTAATACTCTTTCATCAACCCTATCTTCCAACTCCCTTTCCACCCCTGTTCTCCTCCTTACCTCCTTATTTCTCACTCTATCTAGTCTAGTCTAGTAACCCCTATCATAATTCTCAGGCATTTCATCTCAGATACATTAAAACTCCTCTCTATCTCTCTTATGGCCCACGTTTCTGCCCCGTACAGTGCTGTCAGCACAATCACTCCTTCATAAAATCTCCTTTTAGCATCCATTCCCAAATATCTATTTCTCATTACACTTTTTAATCCCTCAAGGCATTTACTCGCTTCTCTCAATCTACATTCTCCCTCCACCTCCACTCTCTTTCCTGCCACATTCGCACCCAAGTATCTAAAACTATCCACTTCCTCCAGTCTCTCTCCCTTAATACTCGCTTCCAGCCTGCTGCCACTCTCTCCCCTTGTACATCTCATCACCTTACTTTTACCTACATTTATCTTCAACTTCCTTCTATCACACACTTTCCCAAACTCTGTCACTAACTTCCTCAATCCCTCCTCTGATCCTGTTACAAGCGCAGTGTCGTAAGCAAACAGCTGGCTTATCTCCCACTTTTCTCCATTTTCTTTAACCATCTCCAACCCCCTACCCACTACCCTTGCATTTACCTCTCGCACCACCCCATCCATGTATAGATTGAACAGCCAGGGCGATATAACACATCCCTGACGAAGTCCCACCTTTACCTCAAACCATTCACTCTCTCCATTTCTAATCCTAACACAAGCTCTACTGCTCTCGTTAAAAATCTTGACTGCTCTTAACAGTTTTCCTCCTATCCCATATATCTGCAGTACCTCCCACAGTGCCTTCCTGACTACCCTGTCATAAGCCTTTTCCAAATCAATAAAAGCCCAAAAAACATCCTTACCTTTT
>NC_134802.1:23340796-23355796 GCF_046742065.1 Oratosquilla oratoria
TGGGTCCTCAAAGCTGGTGGGTCACCCCCCACCCTCTCCCTCTCTCTTTCTCTCTGTCTCTCTCTATATATATTTCTACCTCTCTCTAACTCTATCTCTCTATCTATCTCTATCTTTCACTCTCTCTCTCTCTCTCTCTCTCTCTCTTTCTCTCTCTCTCTCTCTCTCTCTCTCTCTCTCTCTCTCTCTCTCTCTCTCTCTCTCTCTCTCTCTCTCCCTCTTTCTCTATCTTTTCTCTCTCCAAGGCGACTCTATATAATTCGTTCTGGCTATGGACAGGTGATTTCAATTCCCCACTCTCCAACTTCACTTTTATTCAGCTGGGGTGGATCCCAAACCGAGTGTTCTCAACTTTATTCGGTTCGAAGTATCCCCCAAACGCCCACCCACCCACGCTCCCACCCACCCACACGCCCCCACGCCCACCCCTACCCTCCTCCAACTACTCCATAAACGCGAGCTGCATACTATGCACCTCTTTGACGGGTTCTCACAACGTGCCTCTACCATCTTCCGAGACGACTCATAAAACCTCCCCCTTACACAGCCACTATTGTACTTCGTCGCCAACAATTCACCAGCGCTTTTATCCAGTAGGACAATATCGTACAAAGATCAAAGACTACAACAGGTCCATGGGATGAAGTGGTGTGTTTGGGTTAGTGAAGCGTTGGGTACATATTGGAACCTCGTATCACTAAATTAAGTGAGTTGTTAGTGTGTCCAGAGGTGAGTAAGGGCAACAGCCACCCTGGGCAATGGTCCCCAACCACCAATACCAAAGGCAACGTAATCTGGACCCTAGACGAGTGAGTTCGTGACGCTAAAAGGAATTATATGGTTCGACGGGTTCCGTTGGCTAAAGGAGATTTTTCCTTTAAAGGGAGCTATGTAGAGGAGGTAAGGCTACTTCTGGTGGGTCTTCTAAGGAGGAAAGCAAGAAAGGAAGCGAATGAGGACCCTATTATGTCTTGTGCTCACAGGCAGTAGAATTCGAATTGGAAGAGGTGGAGGAGGAGGAGAAGGGAGGAGGAGATGAAAGAACAGGAATAGAAAGAGGAGGGGAAGGAGGAGGAGGAGGAAATGTGGGGAGAGGGTATATGAGAAGTGTGGTCAGGTAATTTCCCTTGACGGTATGTCTGTGTACAAGAGAAGGGTGAGGTGATGTTGATGGGTGGGGTGGGCGGGTGGAATTTATTGTAGATATGAAGGGATTTAGATAGGGAGGGAGAAGAAATTGACCAGATGCAGTCTACTCCATTTTGGGTGTTGGGGAGTGGGGTGGGAGTGGTCAGGGGAGTTCTATAGTTATGATTTGTTTTCATTGGAGGAAGGACGGAGGGAGGGCGGGAACAAGGGAGTTTCTGTAGATTTCGTGACTGGTGGTAGTGGTGATGAATGGTGAATAGTGAGTGGAAACTTGTAGTGACTATGACTGGTGATTTGTTTCGGTGATGTTGGTGGTGATGGTGGTAGTAATACTTGGTGGTGATGGTGGTGGTGGTGATTGTGATGGAGATGGTGATGGTGATGGTGATGGCGATGGTGATGGCGATGGTGATGGTGATGGTGATGGTGATGGCGATGGTGATGGCGATGGTGATGGTGATGGTGATGGTGGTGGAAGGGAGCGTGAGCCGCCGAACCAATGCAGGAGGCGGCCGAAGGGCCCGGGGCAGTTGAGGGTCGAGGCTAAGAGGCAGGAGGATCCTGCCAGGGAGGAGGAGGAGGAGGAAGAGGAGGAGGAGGAGGAGGAAGAGGAGGAGGAGGAGGAGGAGGAGGAGGAGGAAGAGGAGGAGGAGGAGGAGGAAGAGGAGGAGGCCCTTTGATTAGCTTCTCCCCGGGGAGGCGAGGACGCCCGCCAAGTGGCCGTGAAATTGCACCCCATCCGTGTCCCCATCCCCCTCCCTTCCCCCTTCCCCCCAGGACCGTCCCCTGTGAGGATATGATACGTGCGAGACGAGGTCACAAACAAAAACAAAAAGTCAAAAACAAAGACACAAACACAAGTACAAATACAAAACATATAAAAAAAGAAAAAAATCTATTAAAAACAAAAGAAAAAAGTAGACAATCGACAAGGGAAAATATCCAGTTTTTTCCCTTTTCCAGCAGTCCATACTCTATCTCTCTCTTTCTTTTTCTTTATATCATTCTTTCTCACTCTATCTCGATATATCTATCTCTGTGTCTATCTCTCTGCCTGTCTGTCTGCCTACCTGTCTGTCTGTTTTTGTCTATGTGTCTGTCCTCTCTATCTATCTTTCTTTCTCCCTCTCTCTCTATCTTTCTCTCTTCCTCTCTCTCTTTCCCTCTCCTACATTTTCGTTTGTAACCGTCGTTTGTCTTTTGTCATTTTCTTTTTTTTTTTTAGTTCTTATTATTCTTTCTTGTACATTTCATATTTTTAATCCTGTTTGCATTCGGTTAAGCATTCTGTCATCCACCAGACGATTTTACTTAGTTGAGGGGAACATACTACACAGCGGAATAGATAAAAGAAATAAAAGGAAAGAAAAAGAAAAAAGAAAGAGAGAAGGGAGGGAAAAGAGAGAAAATAAAGATATGGAAAAGAGAGAAAAAGAGAAAAGAAAGAGAAAAAGAAAAGAAACTAAAGAAAAGAGGATAAAGATAAGAGAGAGAAGAAAGAAAAAGAAAATAATAGAAAAAAGAAAAAGAAAAAAGAAAATTAAAAAAGAAAATAGAAAAAAGAGAAAATAAAAAATAAAATTAAAATAAAATGAAAGAGAAGGAAAAAGATAAAAAAGAGGGAAAAGAAAGAAAAGTAAAACAAAAATGAAAGAAAACAAAGATAAAAGAGAGAAAGCCTAAGACGATTGCTGAGAACCTTCGACGTCGGCGTCGTCGTCTTCAAGTGAATTAGCTCAGATTCCTCCTCTTCCTTCTACTCCTCTTCCTCCTCCTCCACCTCCTCCTCCTCCTCCTTTTCATCTCACTTTTCTTTCACCTCCTCCTAATCCTTTTCCTCCTCCACCGTCTCATCATCATAATGCTGCTGTTCTTCCTCTTACTCCTCTTACATCTACTATCCTCCTCCTCCTCCTCCTCCTCTTACTCTTACCCCTCCTCCTCCTCTTACTCCTCCTCCTCCTCTTACTCCTACTTCTCCTATTCCTACTACTCCTCCTCCTCCTCCTCCTCTTACTCCTACTCCTCTTCCTACTAATCTTACTACTCATCCTCTTACTCCTACTCTTTCTTCTCCTCTTACACCTATTTCTTTTCCTCTTACTCCTACTCCTACTCCTCATCTTACTCCTACTCCTCCTATTCCTACTAATCCTACTCTTCCTCCTCCCCTTCCCCTCCTCTTACTCCTACTCCTCCTCTTACTCCTACTCTTCCTTCCCCTATTACTCCTACTTCTCCTTCTCTTCTTACTCCTACTCCTCCTCCTCCCCCTCCTTTTACTCTTACTTCTCCTCCTCTTACTCCTACTCATCCTCCTCCTTTTACTCCTACTTCTCCTCCTCTCACTCCTCCTCCTCCTCCTCCTCTTATTCCTACTCCTACTCCTCCTATTCCTACTAATCTTACTACTCCTCCTCCTCCTCCTCTTACTCCTACTTCTCCTCCTCCTCCTCCTCTTACTCCTACTTCTCCTCCTCCTCTTATCCCTACTCCTACTCCTATTCCTACTAATCTTACTACTCCTCCTCCTCCTCTTACTCCTACTTTTCATCTTACTCCTACTTCTCCCCCTCCTCAAACTCCTACTCCTCCTCCTCCTCCTCCTTCTCTTACTCCTACTCATTTTCCTCATCCTCATCCTCCTTTTACTCCTACTCCTCCTCCTCCTCCTACTCCTCCTATTCCTACTAATCCTACTCCTCCTCCTCCTCTTACTCCTACTTCTCATCTTACTCCTACTTCTCCCCCTCCTCATACTCATACTCCTCCTCCTCCTCCTCTTACTCCTACTCATTTTCCTCATCCTCATCCTCCTTTTACTCCTACTCCTCCTCCTCCTCCTACTCCTCCTATTCCTACTAATCCTCCTCCTCCTCCTCCTCCTCCTCCTACTCCTATTCCTACTAATCCTACTCCTCCTCCTCCTTCTCCTCCTCCTTCTCCTCCTCCTCCTCTTACTACTCCTCATTTTACTCATCCTCATCCTCCTCTTACTTCTACTCCTACTCCTCCTCCTCTTCCTACTCCTAGTCTTTCTACTACTCCTAATTCTCCTCTTCCTCCTACTCCTGCTTCTACTAAGCCTACTACTCTTATTTCTACTCCGACTACTCCTCTTATTCCTCCTATTCCTACTACTTCTACTCTCTTCCTCTTCCTCCTCCGTCTCCTCTTCCTTTCTCTCTCCTCCTCTGTCCTTCCTACTCTCTTTCTACGCCTCTCCTCCTATCTCCCTAATTTATTCTCCTTTTCTTCTCCTCTCTTCCTCCTACTCGTATCTCTTTCCTCCCCCTTCCTCCTCGCCTCTCCCACCACCACCTCCCTTCTCCCCTCTCCCTCCTCCCCTTTCCCTCCAACTCTTCCTCCCCTCCCTCTCCCTCTTCCTCTCTCCCTCCTCCCCTCTCCCTCCACCTCTTCCTGAAGTGGAATAGCGTCAATCTCGTCCCTTCCCGGTTTCCAATTTCGAAGAAAAACACCGGAAGGAAGGAAGGAAGGACGGACGGACGGACGGACGGAAGGGCCGTACAACTCGCCGACTCTGTCCAGGTCTTCCGGCAAACTCCATCGGCGCTTGTGAAGAAGTTTTCCTTCAATCTTCCTTTTTTCCTTTTTACGTTGTCGCTTTTTTTCTTCTTCCTCTTCTTCTTCTTTTTCTTTCGTTTCACGGTTAATAGAAAAGAAAAGGTGGAGGTCTGCCAACTAGAAGACAGATATATATTCGTTTGTGCTATTAAACTTCATTTATATATATATATATATATATATATATATATATATATATATATATATATATGTACAGTATTAATATATGTATATGTATATACATATATATATATATATATATATATATATATGTACAGTATATATATATATATATATATATATATATATATATATATATATATATATATATATGTATATATAGATAGATAGATATATATATATATATATATATATATATATATATATAAATATATATATATAAATATATATATATATAAATATATATATATATATATAAATATATATATATAAATATATATATATATATAAATATATATATAAATATATAAATATATATATGTATATAAATATATGTATATCAATATATTATATATATAAATATATATATACATATATATATATAAACATATATATATATAAATATATATATTTAAACATATATATATATATATATATATATAATATATATATATAAATATATATATATACATATATATATATATATATATATATATATATATATACATATATATATATACCAAGAGCTTATCCCCCTTATAATAGAGGTAACTAAGTCAGAGGCACGTACGTAGTCCCACCCATTTCACTCCCCTCCACCACTCCCATCTCAGCTCTTCATAAATGACGGGTCATCCCTGCATCCGCCAACTACCCTGGATCAAACGCAATGCAGCAAGACACAGTACATCCACAGCAAGGCTATTTCACTTAATCAACGGCCCCCCTCTCTGTCCCCTCGTGTAGAAAAAGAGAAGACTGGGAAAAATCCCTTCGGGCTCCTTCAAAATATCATTCACACATAAGCACACCCTACTCCCCATCCCTCGTCCCTCCCTTCCTTGCATAACAGTATCATCCATACACAGTCATTCTCCACTCATCCCTATATCTTGGCTTCTCGCTTCTTTGCTCAACAGACATTCCCCTCTTGCTCAACGCCCCCTTCACCATATCCATCCATCTCATCCTCGGTCGTCCCCTCAAGTTCACTACATCCACCTATGCCTACCACACCTCTTTTACTAATATTTCTTCACTCATTCTTCCCATGTGTCCTAACCATCCTAATAATACTGGGTAATAATTTTCACAAAAGTTTTGTTTCGATTATTTTTTTGAGTGTTTCTAAAGCAAAAATTTGCGCTGGTTCCAAATATGTACTTGTTTTTCTCCCTACCATCGACCGTCTTAGTGACATAGAAAACTATACTAATATAAAGAAATACATGGGTTACGGAAAAACACATAATTGTCGCTTGCATTTTTCTTTTCTTCAGGTTTATACTATAGATAATGACGTTTTTGACCATGACTACAAGAGGATGCAGGAACTCACCAAATTCATTCTGTTATGTGTGTGGTTTCTATGTTGGACCTAAACATTTATCACATAAAATCGTGAAAGCTGCAAATTACTGGATTACTTATAGACTGTACTTTGGGATGAGTATGGGTGACCAAGAAAAAACATAGGCCCCCTGTATGATATATGGAAGGTGCAAGAAAAACAATGCATTTCGCTGTGCCAAGAGTTTAGCGAGAGCTAAAAAAAAAATGATCACTATGATTGCTACTTTTGCATGATTGACATATCAAAGAACATTAAAGCTAAGGGAAGAAAATCCCTTCCATATCCCAGTACTTTATCCTCTATTACACCTGTCTCATATGATGATACCTTACTTGTTCCGCGGCCACCAGAAAATGCAAGTAGATCTTATCAAATTGTGAACCCTATTCTTTTTAACAGAATCAATATTGATATCTTCCAAATATCTAGCTATGTTTTCTTGTAATACAATTACACTTACAATTCATATTTATGTTCCAGTTAATAAATGTATCTTTTTTCTGAATATGATGGTCTCATCAGGAGAGTGAGAGGGTTGAGACAATGATGAAATAGACCAAAAAAAATTGAGCCAAGATTGAGTACCCGCCACACTCTCCAAATCAACGTGAAATAGATGAACTCATCAGGGACTTGGGTTTCACTAAGTCAGGAGCTGAGCTTTTAGCATCCAGACTGAGTGAATGGAATCTGTTGGGGAAGGACTGTAGATCATCAGCATACAGGAAGTACCATGAGGAATTTGAAGTATACTTTGATATAAGTGAGAACCTCTGTTTCTGCTTAGATATTAATGGCTTATTTACAGCTATTGGAATTGATCACAACCCTGAACAATGGCGACTGTTCATAGATAGTTCTACTAAAGCCTCAAAGCTGTTTTACTACATAATGGGAATCAGTATCCATCCTTGTTTCTCGAGTAGGTAAACTATGATGAGTTTAAATGGGATGTTTGTGTTGATTTTAAAGTGCTTGCCTTCTTACTTGGATTACAGGGTGGGTACAAACAAAAAGTAGAGTGACCCCCTCGAGACGACTTGCGGCCAGAAAGTGTTATTAGACAGCCTCTAGTAAAGCCTGCCAAAATGTTGTTACCCCAACTTCATATAAAGCTTAGTTTGGTCAGTTTGTGAAAGCATTAGATCATGATGGAAAACCATTTCAAGATATTCCTCTACTCTTTCCAAAGCTATCAGTAGCCAAAGTTAAGGATGGTATATTTACTGGTCCGCAAGTAAGGAAAATGTTGAAGTCAGTGCAACATAAGAATGCAGTAATATCGAAAGAGAAGCGTGGTGTGCGTTTCGAGATATAGTTAATGGATTCCTAGGTAATAATAAAGACCCAAACTACAAGCAGCTCGTAGTATAACTTTTGGAAAGTTATAAGAACTCATGATGTAGAATGTCATTAAAAGAAAGATAGGGCATTGCTATGACGGGAGACTATATATGGTCACTGGTGCGTAAAGACAAAAGAGATCACAGTCGGAAATCATGCACATCAGTGCATTTCTAGCGGACTCTTATAACAGTATCACATGCTTTTATTCTTACATTTTCTCATTAGTTTAAAAAGGGAATACAAGGACAAAATATCAGCCATTATTTATAAACAATGTGAATATGCTAAATATTCGCAGCTATGTATAGTACGTTTTGTATATAAAACCTTAATTATATTTTAAGATATCAATGCTATGCAATTTTCAATGGTATTTTTAAAATCAGGAGGACAAACAGCCTTAGAAACACTAAAGACATTTAAAGAAACAAAATTAGTGTTACCCAGTGTAATCTCTCATCAGCCCTATCTGCCATCTCCTTTTCCATTTCCACTCTCCTCCTCACTTCCTCGTTTCTCACTCTGTCCAACTCAGTAACCTCTACCATACTTCTCAAACACATTTAAAATTTTCCTCTCTGCTTTTCTTAAATTCCAAGTCTGTCCTATACAATGCCGTCGGCATGATTACCCCTTCATACAATCTCCTTTTTGAATCCATTCGATAGGATTTTGAATCCATTCGATAGGAGAAAGTTGAAGTGGGTAAAACCAAGGCAATGAGATGTACAAGGGATAGAGGATGGCAGTGAGTTGGAAGTACAGTAATTCTAAAATGATAAAAGCTGGAGAAATTGGATGGCTTTAGGTATTTGAGGTTGCATGTGGTAGGAAAGGAAAGAATGGAGGTAGAAGTAAATTGTAGATTGAGAGAAGCAACTTAATGCCTTGGGGGATTAAAAAGTGTGTGTGTGTGTGTGTGTGTGTGTGTGTGTGTGTGTGTGTGTGTGTGTGTGTGTGTGTGTGTGCAGACTTGTTTGTTGTCTACATTGGGTTTGGAGGCGTTGAGACAAACGAAGTTGTGGTTTGTTCTCTTTAATCTCTCTGTGACTAGGCTGATCTATATCTCAAATCAGTACACGAGGAAAACATTGGCGTTTGCCAATGGTACAATTTTACATACAATATTCAAATGGTGGATGTTGTCAAATTATAATGTTATGTATAATTCATTCTCTGTCTACTGCTTAATTTACTTCTACAATATACAATACATGAACTGAGTATGGGCACTTGGTATTCATACATAATTTTTTATATACAAGCAATGGTGAACATAGTAATAAGGGTATCGGTCGTATGACGACCTGCAGTTGGCAATTAAGAACGCACTAGTACTATAATTTGAGATTTAAAAGTAATTACAAATATTCGAAAGAATCTCATTGTTGAACTCAGTCTCGTTGTCAGAAATCAGAGTTTTGGGTTTAGTGAAGGGGCACGCGTTGTGCTGTCTTGTCTGGTAGAGGGGAACGAATACAGAATCGTGAAAAATGGTCGATACAAAGAGATATTGGTTTCCGCTGTAAGTGGTAACTTAAGGAGATCAATAGGTAGTGTTGAATGGTTTACAAGGGGTAGGATAAGTTAAGATTGGAACATGACTGCTGATATGATCTTTTAGAATCGCACAAGAATGACAAGCATCAATGTGGGAATGTATATCCTTCTTCATGGTTAACCAGAAGCAGTGCAATCTGATTTATGTAACACATTTCTCCTTACCAAGGTGTGCGGCAATGGGGTAATCGTATAGGAGTTTCAGAACTTCCGGAATGAGGTCCGTAGGGACTACGAGCTGAAACACTGACCGGTTGGGTTCATGTTTGTTCGTTAGTGTTGTTTTGTGATACAGTATGTCATCAACTAACGTGTAATTGTCGAGATTGGGAAGGAAATTATCCGTATCAGTTGTGTCTGCAGATTCGAGGAAGTATATAACATGTTTCCAAAGAGGGTCTGATCTCTGCGCTAAAGCTATGCTCGCTTGTGCAGGTTACTAAAATTAGATTTTGAGTGATGGTTGCGATATAGCGACTGAGAGCGTCTGCTACTAGGTTCGCTTTACTCTGAACAAAATAAAATGTGGGCATGAACTCTTGTATGATGAGGAATTAGCGGGCAATTTTTCCTGAAAGATTCTTTCCTTTGAAGAGGTGTAAGATTGGTTGATGGTCCGTGTAGATGTGTATGTCGTAACCAAGGATGATCTCTTTGAAATATTTGAGTGCGTATATAACAGCTAAAGCTTCTATGTCTGTGACTGAGTAATTTTGTTCGTGTTTGTTAACTGTGAGCCTAGTATAGAGAATTGGTCTGAGTTTTGTGCCGTGTTGTTGCATGAAGACTTCGACAAGTCCGGTGTGAGATGCATCAGTATATATTGTGAAAGGAAGCTGGTGGTTTGGAAAGTCAACGACAGGTGCCATAATGAAGACTCTCTTTAAGTCATTAATGGCTTTCTCTTGGTCAGGTGTCCAAATAAAGGTGGTGTCCTACTTGAGTAGCGAAGTTAGATGCGGGTTGGAGGAGGTCGTCGTCAAAAACGTTAGTGGCGTGGAGAAGGCGGAGGATGTCCGACTCGTGAGAAGTAATGCTAGATGTGGCAACGAGGGTTATCTCGTCGTAGATGTTGGACAATGCCGCGGAGGGGGTACATATATATATATATATATATATATATATATATATATATATATATATATTACACGAGTACACGTATTCATATATGTATACACATATGCCAACCGCAGTTTTTTATTTTTTACTAACACTAGCTATAATCACTAATAATTAATATTTGTCGATATAAACATGTTAAAGTCTCCCTCAGATGATTAAGATCACCTGCCGTTGCATGCATTGGCTGGGTGGTACTGCTTCATCTCCGTGGCACACACACACATCCCCCATCGATGCCAAAGAAATAGCAACCTCGAACAACCCTTTCCGTACCGGGTGGCATATTTCCTAAAATGCCATTTACACGGTCAAACGGTTTGTCAAACAAGTGCTTGAAGTGATGAATGATATCTTTGGTTGTCAAACGCATTTGACAGCCAAATACCCCATTCACACGGTCAAACATCACTTCAAACACTTGCTTGACAAGCCGGACTTGACAAATCGTTTGACGTCAAGCGATTTCATTCATTTAAGTACTGTGCATCAATATGTATTCATGGAATCTCATAATCAAGGAAAGTGATGTCAACATTAGACTACAACAAAAACAACAACATTAACAACAACAGCAAAATAGCAAAAACTAGAGAGACTACTGATCGCCTTCTAGAGCGACTACAATTACCTAGACATAATCTGGGACACGGCTAGATTCTTTTTATATAAAACCGCCTTTCTAATAACCTAAGCTATAAAAAAGCAAACAGTGTCCAAGCCAGGAGACGCTGTGACCAAGGACGTTACCTTTGGCCGAAGTGCTCCGAGGTCAAAACAAACGCGCCATAGTAAGGGTGAGCTTTAGTGGCCCGATGCAGGACCGTCGGTACATCCTGTGGAAGAAAGATGAATCAGTTGAAACCCAATTATGTTAGCTTCATCTTTTTTTTTTAACGTATGTGGAGTTCTTGGAGTGCCGTAAACGTAAAGAAAATCATAAATTGAAGGAAGTTTTGTTATGGACCGAAGTTTACCAGGATTTCTATACTTGTAAACAAAAGAATAAGAAAAATAAAGCAAAATATTTAAAAAGAACACGTCTTTAGAGTCCGAAATACCTTCACATTTTTTTTGGGGGGGGAGAGGGGGGCACAGTGACATACTTCATTATTTCATTCTGGTTGACTCCAAAGTTAATCACCTCGGGACTGGTAGTCAAGGATATCTGTACAGACACTTACGCGACGATGACATTTTTTTTTTATAACCCTTTCCCCCGTATATGGGGTGTGCGGTCGACTCAAAGCACACTTCCACTCCTTACCCATTAAAACCAATTTAACGCCCCGCCCTACTCAGCACCTTGTTCGCACCAAACGATTCTATTCAGTACAGAAGCCGTCACCTCAAGAGGCTAAACAGCAAAGGATCTATGAACCTCAAAAACCCGCTCCTGTGAACGTTGTTACATTAGTTTTCTTTTTCTTTCCGTCCTTTGTTACTGCAGTTCGTTCGCTATAATCAGTCAATTAAGCTCCGCCCAGGTTTCCCATATACGGATGATAATGACACGCCCAACTTATTACATATCCTTCCTTATGTTGCAGAGTAATACTTATGAGAAGTAATGGTAAGATTCGCGTTTTCTTTAAGACAGAAACTATCTATCGATGTCAGAAAACGGTGATTACAGAAGCTGCCTTTCAAAGGGGGCGGGGCCTAATAGCCCAACTATCGTGAACGGGAAAAAACTTGCATAATCATGATAAAAATGAAGGGGAAAAATAGTTAGGAGGAATGAGGGAGGGGGAAGAGGGAGGAGGAAGGGGGAAGGGGGAGGAGGAAGGGGGAGGAGGGAGGAGGGACGAGTGATGGTGAAGTGGAGGTGGTGGGTGAGGGTGGAGGGTTGTGTTGGGTGAGGGTGGTGGTTGATGGTAGGTGATAGTAGGTGATGGTGGTGGTGGGTTGTGGTGCGTGAGGGTGGTGGTTGATGATAGGTGATAGTAGGTGATGGTGGTGGTGGGTGGTAGGTGATGGTGGTGGTGGTGGTGGTGAGTGGTAGGTGATGGTGGTGGTGGGTGATTGTTGTGGTGAGTGATGGTGGTGGTAGGTGATGTTAGATGATGGTGATGATGGTGATGGTGGGTGATGGTGGTGGTAGGTGATGGTGGTGGGAGGTGATGGTGGTAGTGGGTGTTAGTGGATAGTGGTGGTGGTAGGTGATGGTGGTAGTAGGTGATGGTGGTAAGTAATGGTGGTAGTGGGTGTAAGTGGATAGTGGTGGTGGTAGGTGATGGTGGTAGTAGGTGATGGTGATGATGGGTGGTGGTGGATAGCGGTGGTGGTAGGTGATAGTGGTAGTAAGTGATGGTGGTGGTGGCAGTGATACAGTGAATGATGGTAGTGTAAGTAGTGGTAGGTGATGGTGGTGGTGAAGGTAATGATGGTAATGTAGGTAATGGTAGTGGGTGACAGTGGTGGGTTGTAGTAGTGGCAGTAGTTGTTAGGTTATACTGGCGGACAATGGTGGTCGATGATGGTGATGGTGGTCACCACCATGATCACCATCATGGAGGGGATAGAGATGACCAGGATGGTGATAATAAAGTCGACGAAATGGATGACAAAGATGAGCATCACTACCGGGTGCAAATAGAAATATATAAATGAATAAATAAATTAAGAAATAAATAATAAAACGTGGGAGAAGAGGGGCGGAGGAGGACAGCTGCAGGAGACATCTTGTTATTGATATGGACTGGAGTGTACTAGCGCTTCTATCCTTGTGGACACTCTATGCGCTGGTGGCGTCATCGGGAGCATGTTGGTGTCGCATTTGCCTAGTTGCGTGTTCGAGTCTCGCACTTCTCTCCGATTCCCAGCGGTGACTGTTAGTTACCTGCCGCAACAGTCAAAGCGCATCTAAGCAAAGGCGTGTGACGGCTTCGGGCAGAGATACTCAGCGCCTCCTGGAGTAGGACCCTCGCCATCAAGTGAGAGGCCTTGTGTGAAAGATCACACCAAGAGCAGCAGTGCTGGGCCCTCCATCACCCGCCTCGCCCTCCGAGCTGGGTCGAGGACTCTTGTGTGAGCTCAACGATCTGTGCCAGGAGGAAAATTCCAGAACCAAAGAAACCGGAGACCCCGGATCGCCCGGAAGGTCTTAAACGACGCTCGATAACGACGTCGCTGACCGAGATGGCCGTTAACCGAGATAGACTTAATCCCAGTTAACACAATACGATTCTTCACTTCAGCTGAACAAAATTGCCTTTCGCCTAGTTCATTTTTTATTTATTTTATTCTGCATTTTTTCTTTCAATGTGTACATAGATGGGGTGGTGCGGAAGGCTAATGTGAGGGTGGGCAGAGGATTGGAGATGGTTAAATTAAATGGAGAAAAGTGGGAGGTGAGCCAGTTCTTGTTTGCTGACAATAGTGCGCTTGTGGCAGGATCAGAGGAAGAACTAAGGGCGTTAGTGACGGAGTTTGGGAAGGTATGCGATAGGAGAAAGTTGAAGGTAAATGTGGGTAAATGCAAGGTGATGAGATGTACAAGGGGAGAGGATGGCAGCAATTTGGAAGTTAAGTCTTAAAGAAGATAGGTTGGAGGAAGTGGATAGCTTTAAGTATTTGGGGCCGTGTGTAGCTGGAAAGGGAGGAGTGGATGTGGAGGTAAATTGTAGGCTGAGAGAAGCAAGTAAATGCCTTGGGTAATTAAAAAGTGTAATGATAAATAGCATTTGGGAATAAATGCAAAGAGGAGATTATATGATGGGGTGATTATGCCGACAGCTCTGTATGGGACAGAGACACAGAATTTAAGAGAAGCAGAGGGGAAAGTTTTAAATGTGCTTGAGATGAAATGTCTGAGAAGTATGGTAGGGGTTACAAGGTTGGGCAGAGTGAGAAACGAGGAGGTGAGGAGGAAAGCAAGGGTGGAAATGGAGTGGAAGATAGGGTTGATGAAAGAATATTGGGGTGGTTTGGACACATGGAAAGAATGTGTGGAGAAAGATTAAGAAAAGAGGTGTGGAAGGCAGAGGTGGAGAGAGTGAACATGAGGGGACGACCGAGGATGAGATCAATGGACGAGGTGAAAGGAGCGTTGACCAGGAAGGGAATGTTTGTTGAACAGGAAAGGGAGAAGGCAGGAGACAGGGATGAGTAGAGAATGGCTGTGTATAGATGATATGGTGATGCAAAGAAGTAAATGGGTGGGGGATGGGTGGATTAGGGAGTGGTTATGTGTGAATGATATTTTGACCCACCCCGACGGGATTTCTCTCTGTCTGCTATTTTTCTGCGTGAGGGGAGAGAGAGTGGGGTTGCCGATTGATTGAAGTGGCCTTGCTGTGAATGTGTTATCTCTTGCTTTATTGCTTCTGACCCAGGGCAGTGGGCGGGATACAGTGATGACCTGTCATCCATGAGGAGCTAAGATGAGAGGTGGAAAAGGGCTGTACATGGGAATGGAATGGGTGTGGGTGGTTATATGCCTTTTGACTTTGGCTACCTCCCAGTTAAGGGAGTAAAGTCCCTTGGTATATAAGGATAGAAATATTTTTCATAAAGACGTGATATCATCAAAGATGTTTGGTACCTGGATTAAGAAATAACAAGAAAAACAAAATTAAGAAAATTAGAAATTGTAGTGATCAATCAAACTGATAAAGGGATTAATCACCAAAGTCATTTTTCATCTAGAATAGAATAGCTTTACTAGACACTGCGCAAAAACCATCATCAGCCTCTGCGCCTTA
>NC_134802.1:23368296-23373296 GCF_046742065.1 Oratosquilla oratoria
TGGCCTCTAGGAGGGTCTCTCAAGTCTTTTAAGACCTTTCTTGCCTTGGAGCAACGTGGAAACTCTAAACTGGACCGCTCGCTCACTGCACACTCACCCAGTCTCAGGCTCGGATTGGCCTCTAGGAGGGTCTCTCAAGTCTCTTAAGACCTTTCTTGCCTTGGAGCAACGTGGAAACTCTAAACGGCCGTTTTGTAAGACTTGTACCCAGCCGGGGACCCGGCCGGGTTGAGAGAGATGAAGACCGCGATAGTGTAACGTGACACAAATCCAGCCGCAGATTCCGGAGAAGATCCATCACTGATGGGGACGGATGCGTGAGTGATGGGGAAGTATTGTAGAAGCGGGCACAGCTGCCCGTACGTCCGTATATAGTATGTTTTCTATAGGGAAGTCACTGGTATGGGCAGACTGACCAAATCATGAGAGGGGTAGCAGGAAAAAAATGCAGAAAAAAATATATACTTGAGATATAAATCAGTCAAACCTGTAGAGTCCCGTCCCAGTTGACGTTTTTTGTTATTTGTTTATTTATATTCTATTTATTTGCTTGTTTATTTATTCATTTATCTGTTTATCTATTCATCTTTGTGGGGAGGGATTCTGGTCAACTTTGTGGCATCTTTTCACCAAAAGAACGAGGAACCTGGACAATGCACAAAAACATTTAACATTCTCAAACACAATAACCATAACACACATTACCAGGAAATTCATAAACCGAAAGAAAAACCAATTAGAACCAACTCAAATTACACGAGACCAAATCGAATAAAAAAAAATGAAAATAAAACCAACAGGGATAATAAAACAAAAACAAAAATAAAAAAATAAAAAATAAAATAAATAAACAAATAGATAAATAAATAAATAGATTTACATAGACGATATCAGAAGGGTGCCGGGGGACCCCAAGTAGCGGGAAACCTGTCCCGCTATGGCTCCATATCACCCAAGGGGACAGTTCGCCTTTCACCGGGGGAGATAGCGGACAAATGCCCAACAGTCAGCCCATTACCAACATCTGGAGTTGAATCCTTTACGTTTCATTATGCCAAACTATTCCATAACTGCTTCAACACTTGGGCCATAAACTCTTTAGCTACAATGAATTTATAGATTATAATTTAGATACTGGGTGGGTGCAAGGAGGGAGAGAGGGGGAGACGGGGGAGAAGAGGGGGAGACGGGGGAGAAGAGGGGGAGACGGGGGAGAAGAGGGGGAGACGGGGGAGAAGAGGGGGAGACGGGGGAGAAGAGGGGGAGACGGGGGAGAAGAGGGAGTGGGTGGGTGGGTGGGTATCAATCCTGTATCTGCTTACCCCCCCCCCAAGCTACCTCAGTCCATGTGGTGTACCCCATCCCTCCCTCCCCAACACAAAACCCCTACCCCTTCCTTCTCCAACACATAACCCTCACACCTTCCTCCCCCAACACAAACCCACTCCCCTCCCCTCCCCACAACACAAACCCCTCCCCCCAAAAAACAACTCCCCCATCCCTCCCTCCCCAACACATAACCTCCACACCTTCCTCCCCCAACACAAACCCACTCTCCTCCACTCCCCTCCCCTCCCTCCCCACAACGCAAACCCCCTCCCACAAAACAACTCCCCCTTCCCTCCCTTCCCCAACTCAAGCCCACTCCCCTCCTTCCCCCGATGCAAACCCTCCCTCCCTTCCATCCCCCAAACGCAAACCCCCTGCTTGTCCTCCCCCGCCCTCCACCTCCCATCCTTAGACCCTCCTCAGAACCGTGAAGGCTGTGAAACTAATCAGGAGGACGAGAAACCTCAAGCACGAGGGCAAAGAAAGTTCCCCAAGCAATAATGCAGGTCACCAACTTGCTTTCCTTTTTTTTTTTCTTAAGCAGTGCGCTAAAAGGATTTGTGTTTATTCAGCTGAAAGAGGATGTTGATTTTATTATTTCATTATCATTTTTATTCTATTTTTATAATTATAATCATCATTATTATCATTATTACTGTTGTTACGATTATCATTACTGATTATTATTATTGCCTTTAGTTACTCTCATTATCATTTTGCCCTTTGCTATACCAAGGGAGGGAAGGGTCAAGGATATGAATAACATCGTGATGTAGCAGTTCGAGAGAAAGAAAGGGTACCAACCCTTTGGGTCAGAAGCTAATCCAAGTATCCCTTCACTCACCCCGGCCTCCCGAAACCAAATGAATAAAATATTCTTCCATTCAGACAGAACGAAATCATTAACATTAGAGTATGCCACATGACTGAACAAAGTTAAAAAGAAAATGAAAATAACAGTATGAAAAATAAAATATAAAAACAAAAAACAAGGGGGAGAGTTAAATGTAAGAGCACATTTGGAGATGTAAGGTTGGTAGCATGCCACGCTTCAGTGGTTATTATACTCATTAACCAAGAAGTCCTGTTGTGTTTATCATTGGCAAATGGGATCCCCTCCCAGGCCTACTAACTATACCGTGCCAACACAGGCAAATGTCTTCAGGTCTACAACCAGGTACATGCAGAAAGTGATAATATTAGCAATTACGATAAATTCTAAGTTATTTGGAGAACAATCACCATAGAATAGTGTCATATTATATATATATATATATATATGTGTGTGTGTGTGTGTGTGTGTGTGTGTGTGTGTGTGTGTGTGTGTGTGTGTGTGTGTGTGTGTGTGTGTGTGTGTGTGTGTGTGTGTGTGTGTGTGTGTGTGTGTGTGTGTGTGTGTGTGTGTGTGTGTGTGTGTGTGTGTGTGTGTGTGTGTGTGTGTGTGTGTGTGTGTGTGTGTGTGTGTGTGTCATTAACAGACGACAAACTTTTGTTCCAAAACTGTCTAGGTTTTGCAACCGGGCCTTATTGATAATGGGCGATTTCAATTTTACTGACATTAATTTAATGACCCTTCAACATGGCCATGAAGGTAGTCGCTTGATAGATTTTCTCGGCGACAATTACTTAGTTCAGCATGTAAAAGAGCCCACAAGACATGGAAAATTACTCGATCTATTGATCACTAGCCGCGAATGGATGATAACCGATGTAGAAGTTGGTGAAACTATTGCAAGTAGCGATCACAAATGGGAAAAAAGCCTTTGGTATATGTATGTATACCTATCCATTTATTTTATTTATTACTATTTACACTATCATAATCTTTATTTATCTATTCATTTATCATTATAATTTTTTTGCATCCGACCTAGTTATGGACGAAAAGGTCTCCTGTCGGCATGCTCCGCCTTTGTAATCCTTTGTGTGTGTGTGTGTCCTTCTTTCTGTCTGTTTGTTTGTTTGCTTGTTCACGAACTCGTAGGGTTTTGCATATAGACCCCCATAACCATATACATTCTGATACTCTATCACTCCAGGTACTTGGATAACTATATTTCATTTCCAAAAAAATTATTTTGGTTAGGGTTAAGGGTTAAAGCTAGGTGGGGTTATGGTTAGGTTAGTGATTATTCACGTACTCCTAGGTTTTTGCAGATAGGCCCCTATATCTTTCATTTGTATCTACTATAATAAAGTAGTAGCATCTGTTTGTCTGTTTACCAACCAACCCCCCAAACCATATATATCCACCATAACCCAGGCTACTTGGATAAGTATATTTTATTTCCAAAGGGCGTCTCGCTCCTCAAATTGATTTTTTCTTACTTTCTTAACATTTTATTTTTGTTACCTTTTCCAGTGAGTTACATTGATACGTGTAACTTTTCTCCACAAATTCTACCAAATTAAAATAATCATTATTTGCCTGCAGCAACGCGCGGATAATTTGGCTACTTTTTTATATATATAAGTGGGAGAATGTGAGTGAACGCTTTTATTTGTATATGAAGAGGAATACATACACTGTAGGTCTTTGTGAATTTTTATTGAACAAGAGTATGGAAATGTATATTTGTATTTTTTGTGTACACATTTATTCATTTATATATTTATATATCTTCGTATTAAGTAATTTATCTATTTGTGTTTGTATGTTTGGGTATTTATTTTTTAATTTTTATATATCTTTTTTTATTTGTTTTGAATTAAATTATTGTTGCCTACATTTGCATCTTGATTACATATTAATGCTTTGCTATACATTAAAAACTAGTTTGAATATATATGAGCTTATAGATTATTGGAAAATCAGTCCGCCTCTTATTTTGTTGGTGTATATACTACTTATCAAAATAGTATCTTTAGCTCTTTTGCTGCACAGGGGATGTCTCTCGGTCGAATAAGAGAGTCTGGAGGCAGACATAACAAGTGAACAGCAGTGAAAGTCAAGGAACAATATGGGTTTAGGTTGTTTATTCTTCATAGCTTCATACCTCGGTGTTTAGTTCTTCAAAGAGGGTGAATAGGGGTCAGTTCATAACTCGGTTTGAACTTGTGTTGCCGAGATTTGATTTCTGATTGCCGGGCTACTGTGGCCATTGTGCCCTTTTTTTACCTCGATGATCAGAAGCTGGTCGGACGAATTTGGAAGAGTCAAGGGACTCTTCGGGGGAGACGAAGAAGGAGGAGTTGCAGCCATGTGTGTGTGTGTGTGTGTGTGTGTGTGTGTGTGTGTGTGTGTGTGTGTGTGTGTGTGTGTGTGTGTGTGTGTGTGTGTGTGTGTGTGTGTGTGTGCAAACGCGCGCGCGCGCACACACACACACACACACACACACGGGCACCTACGTGTGGCAATTCATTTATTGACAAAAATCCACAAAGTAATTACAAGTCCTAACCAACAATAAAAAACAACAACAACAACCGCTCCCATTCAGGCTGCCGATTACATTCAGCTTAACAAAACCCTTCTTGGGTCATGGTAGGGCGATCTCAGTACACCCTTGGAGACGAAAATCACCTTTATCGCTCCTTGGCATAGAGTCGTTTATCGCCATAGCAACCAAGTACCTTCGAAAGCGGTCGTCCATTCACGTTTATTTTAGGTGACAAAGTTTTCCCAATCATAGGCTCTGAAACTCAATCTATGGTCTTTATTTTATCATACC
>NC_134802.1:23380796-23385796 GCF_046742065.1 Oratosquilla oratoria
AGGACGGCTGCATGCACATGGGTCAATGTCAATGAGATCCGAGACGATCTTAAAAATGCGCAACATTGCCAAGTCGCGCAATCTTGCGATCTGTCATGCATGTCTCATCAGTGGGGAAAAGGCTTGCGCGATCTCGAGATTGCCGCGCAATTATAGGATCGTTAAATCGCGCAGCGCGATCTTAAGATTGCGCAGATCGGCAAATTGCGCGGAACACACATATATATATATATATTTATACATATACATACATATATATATATATATATATATATATATATCAAGGACTACTATTACACAGGACGTGCGCACCCAGATTCTTGGCTCCGCTAGCGGAGGCCATTGCTTTCTTTGTAACCTAACATTTTATATTGGACAAATATATCAAAACTAGAAACCTAACATTGTATATAGGACAAATGTATCAACTATTGACTTATTCAATGCA
The DNA here is from genome assembly GCF_046742065.1 of Oratosquilla oratoria. Taxonomy (NCBI): domain Eukaryota; kingdom Metazoa; phylum Arthropoda; class Malacostraca; order Stomatopoda; family Squillidae; genus Oratosquilla; species Oratosquilla oratoria. Next base: position 23,381,245 of record NC_134802.1, read on the forward strand.
GTATAAGTTAATATAAACTTTTTATAGTGAAATAAGAAACTATTCTTAAGGCACTGTTATGCTTTGAAATGACAATTTTAGCCGGACTTAACAGGTATTATTGTATGAGGTTAGTGGACACCAGGGTTGGTGATTTTTTTTTTTTTTTCTTATCTTTTTAAGAAATATAAAAAATCGATTTTTTTCTTATCTAAATCAGATTTATTTGATTTAAAAAGATTTTTTTTGTAGATTCTAAATATTGTGGGATTCCTATCTGATATGCGATCTGATATGCAGTGTTATATAGACTTGCCACAAGTATACAAGGAACGGTATAAGCCTACATGTAGTATATATCACTGTGCAGGTAAGCTTGTGGACGGGCGTCACAGAAATCATAATACTAGGCCCTATGTGCAGCGACTTCATGATAATACATAGCAGTCTAGCTTGTTCACTGCCATGCCACTCAGAACCCCACCAGAAAATGCAACAGTTGGCCGAATCTGTACTTCATCTATCTGCAGTGTTTTCACTTTGGCAAATGTTTCCCTGATCACCTGATCCTTGTCAATGGATGAAGTGATATACTGCAGCTTGCGTTTCCTTGGCAGCACCAAAAAGTCTCTGAGCTGTTCATAACTACACTTGGGGTATAATTCAAGAGCAAAACAATAATCATTCATGGAAAACTGTTTCTGTGATAAAAGTTCCAACTGACGTGTCAAAAATACCAGCTTCTTCTCATTCTCGGTGTTTACACAGGCTGACGTGTGGGTTTGAAGAAGAGTGACAATAATCTCAATCTTTTTGTCAAACGGGATGTCATAGTTAATTGCTAAGCGCACAGCTTCGGCGAACTGACCATACGACCTCAGACCATTGTTGGGATGAAGTGTCTTACCCAGTGGTACACTAATTCCTTTCTTGAATGCACGGCAGATCAGTGGGCTACACAACGTGGGCGTGTTTTCGACAATCACAGACAGTCTGCACTCACTGAAATTTTCTGTCATGAACAGACACACTAACCTTTCTCCCGATCTTGAAATAATCAAGTTCTTGTACTGCTTCTGTAGGTCACGTTCAGGTCTAAAAGCATCAAATGAAGTAATCGTATCTTTCTGAAGAAAATGCCTCAGTTGCTTGTCTTCGGCCTTCGCCGGGAGAGGTACAGGTTTTGAAGATGGCAGACATGAAGTAGGCACATTGAAGACACTGGGAGGGATCACAGGTCGCCTAGGATCAACAGGCAAATTTGATAGAAGGCGTGTTGGGACCCCAGTGTTTCTCACAAATGAAAAATCTGTCAGAATCAACGTTGCAGTTCACAACACCACACTTATTCGGCATTTTGAATACACAAAATCAGCAAGAACCTATGTAAACAAATACAATTCACTTCTAAATGCAGCCACGCGGGAAAGACGGAGTAACACAACCTTAACACCCCCATTGCTAGTAGCACACTGGACCAGTGTTGCCACTCTGGAAAATAAAAAAAAAACCTAGACAGCGTGCCAAAAACTACTACATTGAACAAAAAACTACTAGATTCAAATTATATTACACAACATACACATGAAAACATTTTGAAGTTAGAAAACTGTATACATCAAACTAATTACCACTGCCTGTAATGGTGCAATAATCCAAACTTTCACAACCAATCAGTAGTTAGTCAAGGAGACAACTATGAGCTAAACTCGTCACTTGTATCCAGGCAAGACTATTGTTGCATTGCTCTTTACGATTCTGCACTTAAAATTTGCACAAACTAATAATTCGGATAATACAAACCTCAACCGTTCTGCAACCATCTATATACTAATATAACCAATCAATCGCGCAAACATACTCCAATTTGACTGACAATTTCTATGGAGTTCGTATGATGATATACATTCAATTCATAGTAAATGTACGCGTGAATGTGTTATAGCTAATTTTCAAAAACCTCTCAATGACAAATCATGCTTTCATGGAATAATTCGAGAAGTATTAGACAGAAATGATGCAAAAAAAATAGCATTTTGCGAAAACAGATACTATCTTCGACACGAGCGCGACAGCCTGCCATATTTTGTACTTTGTAGGATGGTTGCGTGATTAGTAGGCAGGGTTGCCAATTTAGCACTTTTTGTGCCAGACCTGGCACTATTTTTCTGTGTTTAGCTCAAACTTTTTCAATCTAGCATCTGGCTCCAAATCTGGCTCCAAGAATTTGGCTCCGTAATGCAAAATTAAACGTTTTTATTAGGATCTTCAAAATATACCAGATTCTTGATATCCATGACGAAAAACCACTAGACTACTAGACTGAAGCAAAAAGTAATAGATCTAGTGGGAACACACTAGGAGTGGCAACCCTGCACTGGACTGGCCTTCGCTAGCGGACCCAGGGATCTGGGTGCGCACGTCCTGTGTAATAGTAGTCCTTGATATATATATATACTGTATATATATATATATATATATATATATATCACATATATATATATACATATATATATATATACATACATATACATATAGATATATATGTTCACTATATAAAATGTAGTAAGACATATTAAATACATATATATTTTATATATAACCATTGAGTCTAACCTTCCCAGCTGAATAAAAGAACCTGAAATTAGAGAGAATATATCCTGCAAATTCTTCCACATAAGCCAAGAGATAATCTCCACTAAGTTGTCTCGACTGGAGGAACCGAACGACTCGCGAAAACGTTTCTGACGCGAGCGCGACCAACGTAAACAAACAAGACGGAGGGACAAGACTCGAAAATGTGCCATCAACGAAGGCGAGGGGGAGCCCCGGTAGAGGGATCTCCCCCCCTCCCCCCTTCGTCCTCCACCCCACTTCGCCCTCCCTCCCTCTTCCTTCTCCTCCCCCTTTTCCTTTTCCTCCCCCTTTTTCCTCCTCCCACCTTCCTCCCCTTCCCCTCTTCCCCCCTCTCTCTCCCCCTTCCTCCCCGTCCCCTCGACTTCCCCATCCCCCTTTCCTTCCCCTTCTCCTTCCCTTCCCCCCCCCCACCTCTATAACCACAACCACGGTCAGGCAGGCCCCTCGGTTTGAAGGAAGTGAAGTCTTTACTTTTAAACCTTTCGCCAGTCTTGACGAAAGGTTTCAAACATTAGAAAACAGAACCTCAGCTAGTTTTCTAGATAAGCATATCTAGGTTTATCTATAAGTTTATCTAGGCTTGTCTGTAGAATTCATAGGTCGATCCATCCGTTCCCAATGACCTCCAGGTAACCGCCAATGATCATACGGAATATTCATAAAGGTAATGAAGTTAGTAAAGAAAAAATAAAGAAAAAGGAAAAAAAGTTTTCCTTTTTCGTTTCTTATTCTTTTTCTTTTTCTTTCTTTCCTAACACATCACGGCACCTGAGGTCCCAACTCCCGGACAGAGGAATTCCGGGACAAGATGAGACGGAACAACGCCGCGGAAGGGCCGCTAATGCACTCGACGACTAAAATCCCCGGTCATTAGCAAGGAAAGATGAAATTAGATTATAATAGGCCTCAAGATAGGAGCCATTAGGGTCATACCATAAAAAAGGGGGGGAATGGGGAGGAGGGTGAAGAGGCTAAGGAGGGAAGGGGAAAGGGGGGAGGAAGGAGAGGGGGAGGGTGAAAAGAGAAGGGTAAGGGGAGAAGGAAAGGGGTGACAAGGGAGAAGGGGGAGGGGAGAAGGTGGAGGGAGGAAGGGGCGAGAAGAAATAGGGGAGAGGGGGAGGGAGGGACGAGAGGAGGGAGGGGAGAGGGTAAAAGGGTAAAGGGAAGATGAGGGAGAGGTGGAGATGAGGAGGAAAAGGGGGGATGAGGAAGCAGAGGGGGGAAAATGGAGGGAGAAAGAGGAAAGGGGGAGAGAGAGGGAAGGGGAGAGGGGAAAAGGGGAGAGGGGAAAAGGGGAGAGGGGAAAAGGGGAGAGGGGAAAAGGGGAGAGGGGAAAGGGGAAGAGGGCGAAAAGGGGGAGAGGGGGAAAGGGGGAAATGGTAAGGGGGAAAGGGAGAAAGGGAAATGGGGGAAGGAGAGAGGGAGAAAGGGGGTAGGGGTTAGGGGACAGTGGAAGGGGAAGAGGTGTTAGGTGAGAGGAGCATGAGGGGAGGTGAAGGGAGAGGGAGAGTTGGTGGTAAGGGAGGAGGGGAGAGAAGGGGGAGTTAAAGTTGAGTGGAGAGGGGGGTGAGAGGGAGAGGAGTTCAAAGGGGTGGGGAAGAAGGGAAGGGGGGAGAGGGATGGGAAAGGGGAGAGGGTATGGAAGGGGGAAGGGGGGAGAGGGAGGGTAAGGGGGAGAGGACTGGAAGGGGGAAGGGGGAGAGGGAGGGGAAGGGGAGAGGGAATGGAAGAGGGGAAGGGGGGAGAGGGAGGGTAAGGGGGAGAGGACTGGAAGGGGGAAGGGGGAGAGGGAGGGGAAGGGGAGAGGGAATGGAAGAGGGAAGGGGGATACGGAAGGGGGGGAGGGAGGGGAAGGGGGAGTGGGAGGGGAAGGGGGAGAGAGAATGGAAGGGGGAAGGGGGGAGAGGGAGAGTAAGGGGGCGTATTGTATTTCACC
>NC_134802.1:23395728-23403228 GCF_046742065.1 Oratosquilla oratoria
TAAGGGCAGGAGGCAATGAAACTTATGGGTAGGTGGGAGAAGGTATGGTAATACATACGAAGGTATGGGGAGGTATACAGAGATAGTGGGAGTTAGGGGGAGGTATGACAAGGTTTAAGGAGATATGTTGAGGTAGATGGAGTTAGGGAAAGCAAGGGAGGTATGTGGTGCTAGGGAGAAATAGGGGGAAGCTGGGGGGGGGGAGAAGGCGTACGGGGGCGGGAACCCGCGGTGGTCGATGGTCAATGGTCGATCTGTTTGGGAGATAGCAGCAACTTCGAAGAAAGAAAAGTTGCCCGAGGTATCACACACACACACCCTCCCACCTCCCCCTGCAGGTCTCCCTTATGGTCAACGATGAGGAACATTACCCTCGAGGGGGACGCCAAGAAGGGAAGGAGGAGAAGAGAAGGGAAGAGAGGAGGGCGAGGAGGAGTAAAGGGAAGAGAAGAGGGTGAAAAGAGAACATAAGAGGGCAAGAAAGGAAGAGAGGAGGGTAAGAAGAGAGGGGAAGACGGAAGGAAGAGAAGAAAAGGAAGGAGAAAGAAGAAGAAGAAAGGAGTATAAGGAGAAAAGAAGAAATGGCAGTGAGGAGATGAGGGCAAAGAGGAAAGAAGGGCGAGGGGAATAGAGGAAGGGTGAGGGGAACAGAGGAAGGGTGAGGGGAAGAGAGGAGGGGTGAGAGGAAGAGAAGAAGGGTGAGGGAAAAGAGAGGAGCGAAGGAAGAAAGGAGGAAAGAGGAGGAAATGAAGACAATAAGAGGAGAGAGGAGAACGAGAAGAGATGAGAGGAGGACGTGAAGAGAGGAGAGGAGGACGTAAAGAGAGGAGAGGAGGACGAGGATAAAGAGCAGAAATGATACAAAGACGATTAAGAGCAGGGTCGGAGCTAATCGCAGGTAGGGGCGGGTCGGGGCGGGGCTGTCAGGTCAGAAGGGTGCTCTAAAACCATCCATTCACTAATCACAAATTGCAACATCGCAACACGACCCGGATTATCGCCAATACAACCATTATACCGCCTGTGGTCAGGCACCGCTGGGCCGTGCTGTGCCGCGACTTCCGGGACTTGGCCCAGCGCCGTCCACGATTCGCAGCCATACACGCGAAATTAATTTCGCCTTCAATTTCGTGCAACCCTCTCGACGCGAAATCAATTTCGTATTTCATTCCGGGCTGCCCATACACAGGGGGGGTTCATGAGCGAGTAATCAAAGGCATCATAGACGTTTCGAATGCAGACTATTTACACGATGAGCAAAGTCAATGAGGATACGCCATCAGGGCACATTTAGCCCCGGATGGATTATTGTCGTGAGGTAACAGAGAGTGACAGGTCATTTGGAAACTGGACCCCAATAATTGCTTTCGGTCAGTCCTGTTTTTGTTAAGTTGGTTCTTATCGAAGGCGCGTTGGGTGCCCCACAGGCATTTGGTCGCCTTTTTAGGCGCCTGTGTAATGAGTGTACACGGGTATAAATGAGTATTATCATGGGTGTTAACATTTGTGTCTGTCTGGTTCTGCATGTGAGTGTGAGCGTGAGTGTGAATGTGTGTGTGAATGTGTGAATGTGTGTGTGTGTGTGTGTGTGTGTGTGTGTGTGTGTGTGTGTGTGTGTGTGTGTGTGTGTGTGTGTGTGTGTGTGTGTGTGTGTGTGTGTGTGTGTGTGTGTGTGTGTGTGTGTGTGTGTGTGTCTGTGTTTATGCGCGAGCACTCGAGTGTCAGACGATCTTATTCATCAGCAAAAGGTATCACCCCATCTCAATAACCTTTTACGTCTTGCATATCCGAACTTCCGCCAGAGGGGATTTTATCCACATCAAGTAAACCCCCCACCCCTTCCACACAGAAAGAGCGTTAGACTAACTAACACGTACCCCTTTACCACCCTGGCGGTAGGTATAAGAAATATGCAAAACAAATCATTCCGAAGAAGGCAGTTATCCTTCGTTCAACCGACTAATATCCCATCATTGCCCTCCGTCGTGTAGTTTATGGGCTTCATGTCAGACCTCTCGGCTTTCATATGCAAAGGCTATGGGGTCATCAATACCCCTTCCCCAGAGAACATCAATGGGTAAGTCCACTTAACACCACCAACCTTAAAACATGTACGAGGAAGCGCTGGCCATCCCGTAGTTGTATGTACAATATGCGACAAATATAAAGCTACGTTAACGACGATTATCGTTCGGTGGAATATGGCGGTGAGTACCCTCGACATGGGTACTTCATTTCGTCTACGGGAATCGGGTTTTGATTTGTTTGTTTGTTCCGCGAAGATAGGACTTCTTGGGCACTGAGCGGTGATGCAATAGCGAAATCCTAGGGACTTTTCCCCCTCACCCTCTCCATCCCCACACCTACCCATCATCTTCTTTTCCCCATACATTTCCAGAATAGGTATCATGTTCACACTGCACGTGTCTCTTCCCCCAACATGTTGACACTGCATGGGTCTCCACCACTTACATTAACACTGTACGGGCCTCCCCATCCGCTCATGTTCACACTGCACGCCCCCCCCCCTCCCCTCTCGCTTTTTTCGAACATTCGCCTCCCGCCCAAAACCTGCCTCCCACCACCACCACCACCCTACAGCCAGCTCCCCTCGCGTGCAGCTGGCCGAGGGCGCTCTCACGAGCCTGAAAGAACGACTTCGGGAGTAGGGGGATCCTCCCTTGACAGCCAATGACTTGATCGGATCTATCTGATACGAAGACGGACCTCGATAATTGAAATCATATGCAATCTCCCCACCCCATCCCCTTTCTGCTTCTCCCCTCCCTATATATGACTCTCATTCCATTTCCAACTCATACTCCTCCTTCCCCCTTTCCTAATACTTCTCCCAGTTTCCCTCCCTACTACTCCCGCCTAGTTAACTATAACTCCAACCTCCACTTCCTACTATTCTCTCTTCCTCTTCCTACTATTCTCCCCTCCCCTTCCTACTACTTCCACCTTCCATTCCTACTATTCTCCCCTCCCCTTCCTAATACTCCCAACTCCCATTCCTACTATTCTCCCCTCCCCTCCTTACTACTCCCACCTCCCATTCCTATTACTCTCCCTTCCTCTTCCTACTATTCTCCCCTCCCCTTCCTTATACTCCCAACTCCCATTCCTACTATTCTCCCCTCCCTTCCTTACTACTCCCACCTCCCATTCCTACCACTCTCCACTTCCTTTCGTACTACTCCCACTCCAATCCCTACTCCCCTCCGCTTCCTCCTAATACCCTTTCTACTCCTCTCTTCAACCGCCTCACTAAACTGCCCCCCCCAAAAAAAAAAAAAAAAAAAAAAAATTGTCCACTCATGTTGATTGTTTCCCCCTTTTTGTTGGGGCAGATCGGATTGACCTCCATTCCCAGGTAAACAAAGTCTTCGACCCAAAACTCGGGTCTTTTTCCTTCTTTGCTGTCGCTCTCAATTTGCCGCGCGCATATTTCCGCTCCCGATGCTCCAGCGATACATTTTTTTTCACTAGCGCTAGAAATGTGTGCGCTGGGGACGCAATCAAAATCGTGCAGTTCTCGCGATTCCCTAGTCATGGGTTCGGGTCCCTCGTTTCTCTTCCCGATTCCCAGCAATGATCGACTTACCTGATCCCCTAATGGTCCCCAAAGCACAGGTGCCGGACTTGAAAGTAGCCCCATTGCATAGGAATCGGAGAGAAATGCGGGGCTTGCACCCAGGACTAGGAAGGTACGAAACCCGTACGTTCCAATTGCGCCACCAGTTTAAAAGTCGAATATATATATATAAATATATATATATATCAGGGGGGGAATTTTTTTTTTTTTTTTTTTAAGAGCCATTTTTCATTCTTTTCTTTTTCACCAGAGCCATTTTTTTTTATTACCAGAGCCATTTTTGATACTTCCAGAGCCATGTTTTTGCAGGTTTGATTTCCTTCAAACTATTGGAAGGCTAACTCATTACTCATGTCGGAGCGAGTTTGCATATGTACAGTGTACGTATGCATGCGGTGATGTGGTATTGGGTATAGTGCATTGTACATGTAGTCAGCGCGTTGATTGGGCAGCTAGCTGCATGCGACCAATGAACTTCCCTGAATACAGATACCATGCAATTCGCAACTAGCGACATTATGTAGCACGATAGTCGTGTCGAGTCTAGTCAACATGTACTAGTATATGCGTGCATGCAGCTGATACGATGCTAGGCTAAGTAAGCCATTCAACTCTAGCAGCTATACCGCGTACACATATGTACGTACATCAACAAATTAAAGTTGATTGATGCGTTACGTTTATGATATCGATTGATAATGCAATGATTGATCACGGGTAAGTTGTGTTTGCTCTGATCCTTTCATCAATGGTGATGGGATTCAGGGATTGCCAAATGATGGATAATGCATGAAAAACGTTAAATCTTGCCGCGGGAGCGATTTTTTTTGTGGGGGATCGCTCCCACAAAGGTCTAAGTAAACAGGTCAGACCGTTTGAATTATTGTGAGCAGCTTCTGACGTCATTAGGCTGGGTCCGTTTTCTCTTTGTGAAACACTTTAGAAAACTGTGAAACGCCAAGGAAGACAGGAACTATAATATTTTATATTATATATATATATATTATATATCATATATATTATATATTCATATATATAGACAGGAACTATAATATTTTATATATATATTTTATATAATATTTGTCAGAATATAACTAATTGCGTGGAGCGGTGCGAGCGAAGGCAACAGCATACCCGAACGACGCACCAGCTTCAACTGACAGCTATAGGACCCGCGAACCCCACTTTGAACAGCCAGGTGACGTTCACGGGCCCGCTGCGCCAACTCCCTCGAAATTCGGTCGGAAGTGGTTAGACCTGTTATTCCTTAGATCTTGGCTCCCACTATTGGATTTGCGAGAGCGACATTGGAACTTTCCCGAGCGAAATCGCTCGTCGCTCCCGTGTATTTTTTTCGCTTATATATATATAATATATATATATATATATATATGTATATATGTATGTATATATATATGTATATATATATGTATATATATATATATACATATATATATATATATATGTGATATACACATATATATATATACATATTACATACATACATACATTATATATATATATATATATATATATATTCACATATTACATACATATATATATACACATATTACATTATATATACATATATATATATATTCACATATTACATACATATATATACACATATTACATTATATATATATATATATATATATATATATATTCACATATTACATACATATATTGATTTAAGCTATGACAAATGTAACTGAAGGTGGAGAAAATATACGAGGAATAATGGAAGAATTTTACTGCCTTAACGTTTCGACACTTAGGGTCTTGATCACAAAGCATAACACAAAAGTACAGCATGGACATTTTATACACAGGCATGTCACCTCACAGGGTGCCTAGGAAAGGTCGTCGTGCTCGGAACATTTGTCCGTTTGTATTTAACAACTACCAATAAACTTGTAGCTCTTGCCAAGCATATAAAACTATCTCTATGGTTGATGTTATTATTAGTATTAATATAGGCTGCTTCTATTGTTTTTCTTAATTTCTTCGTTGAACCTTTATTATAATTGTATTGTCCCAGTTCGGAAGGTGGTCATGTGTATCTATGTGTCTTACTATAGAATTAGAAAGCCTGTGGGTTCTTACATAATTTTTGTGTTCATATAACCTATTTCCCCAAAATATTAGGATGGGCAATTTTTACAAGGTATTTTATAGACAATACTATTTTCATTCGTATGGTTATTATAATTACGCGTTACCAAATGTCCTACTTTGCTACCTGATGTTCTCGCTATCTTTATACCTGCTTTTAAGAGGACGTTGTCTAGAGTTGAATTAATGCTGGAATTTGGGACTGTGATATATCGTGTGTCTTTGTTGCAATTATTTATATCTTTACTCTTCTTATTTATTTCCTTAGCTTTCTTTTTTTAATTTAAGTTGGAGACCTTTGGGATATCTTAATTTGCTGAACGTTTTTGTGATGTGATTTAGTTCGTCTTCTAAAAATTCTTCACTGCAGATGCGAAAAGCCCTGAGGAAGAAGGCAATTATTATACCTGTTTTAGTCCTAATATTGTGTCCTGAATAAAAATGTATATAATCTTCTTTATTAGTGGGTTTGTTCTGTGTATGAGTGTCTAAAAATGGTAATTTTCTGTTGTTCTCTATTTCTGCCGTAAATTGTATGTTACTATTTACGTTGTTTAATATTTTTAATTTATTGTTAATATTAGTTTCTTTTGGTACAATAACAACAATGTCATCAACGTACCTTAACCAAACGCTGTTTCTACCCATTATTGATATATAATTTTCAGTTTCAAGCATTTCCATATATAAGTTGGCTAACACAGCAGAGGGGACTACCCATGACTAAGCCAGAATGTTGTCTATATTCAACATCATTGAAAGTAAAAGCACCGAAACCTACACAAAGAGAAATTAAATCAAGGTAATCTGTTTTGGGGATAGGTAAATCTTCATTATTCAAATTGTTTACCACTCGCTCAACAGCTTTAAGAGCACCATTTATCGAAACACGGGTAAACAGCGAAGTGATACCATCTTGGCACCTCCCGGATGACGGGTCATCCCTGCATTCTGTCTACTGCCCTGGGTCAGAACCAGTGTCGCAAGACACAGCACATCCACAGCAAGGCCGCTTCATAAATTCTGCGAACCCCCCCCCCCTCATGCAGAAAAGGAGAAGACGGTGAGAAATCCCTTCGGGCTACGTCAAATTTTTCTTATACATACTTCTTATGGTTGGGGTGGTGCGAGAGGTGAATGCAAGGGTGGTGGGTCAGTGTAAGAGGCCGGTAGTTGTACGAATGTAAATGAGCCTGCCTGCTCGCCTGTTGTTTTGAAAACATTGAGGTGACGCTATGTCTATGTAAACACACCGACGGTGGTGACTGTTTTATAATCGATGTTGTAATCAAAACTGTAAGCGCAGGTTAGCTTCGTTTGACTAATGCTAAGGTAAACAATTTTGCTAGTGGCATTGGAATGGCTTTCCGGATTGGTGCAAGGTGGAGAAGGAGGAAAAAACTATTGGTGCATGAATTCAAAGTCACGCCCATAAGGAGTGACATTTATTTGAGAAGTCACCGGAGATTGGTTTAGAAAAATTAGTGACGTCAGACGAAGGTAGCTTAGCGTAGGATACGGGATCTCGTCAGAGAGTGGGAGAGACGATCTAGGGAGGATCGAGAGACGATCTAGGGAGGATCGAGAGACGATCTAGGGAGAGACGATGTAGAGACGAGAGAAAGAGATCCCGAGTGTAACCAGTAGGAGAAATTACAGTGAAAGAAGAAAGAAAATTCACCACCCTTTTATTAACCCAAAGGACGAGAGGAATAGGCACGGGGCCTAGAAAATAGTGAGACTACTACTTAAGAGGAACTTGAATATTAACGAAGGCGAGGGGGCCT
>NC_134802.1:23413228-23420728 GCF_046742065.1 Oratosquilla oratoria
AGGAGAGAGAAGGAGAGAGAGAGGAGAGAGATAGAGAGAGAAAGGAGAGAGAGAGAGAGGCGGAGAGAGAAGGAGAGAGAAAGGAGAGAGAGAGAGGGCGAGAGAAAGGAGAGAGAGAGGAGAGAGAGAGGAGAGAGAGAGGAGAGGAGAGGAGAGAGAGGAGAGAGTGAGAGAGAGAGGAGAGAGAGGAGAGAGAGGAGGGGAGAGGAGAGAGAGAGGAGAGAGAGAGGAGAGAGAGAGAGGAGAGAGAGGAGAGAGAGAGGAAGGGAGAGAGGAGAGAGAGAGAGAGAGGAGAGAGAGAGGAGAGAGGAGAGGAGAGAGGAGAGGAGAGGAGAGAGAGGAGAGAGAGGAGAGGAGAGAGAGGAGAGAGAGAGAGAGAGAGGAGAGAGAGAGAGAGGAGAGAGAGAGAGAGGAGAGAGAGAGGAGAGAGAGAGGAGAGAGAGAGAGAGAGAGAGGAGAGAGAGAGAGAGGAGAGAGAGAGGAGAGAGAGAGAGAGGAGAGAGAGAGGAGAGAGAGAGGAGAGAGAGAGAGAGGAGAGAGAGAGAGAGAGAGAGGAGAGAGAGAGAGAGAGAGGAGAGAGAGAGAGAGAGAGAGGAGAGAGAGAGAGAGAGAGAGAGAGAGAGAGAGAGAGAGAGAGAGAGAGAGAGAGAGAGAGAGAGGAGAGAGAGAGCGAGAGAGGAGAGAGAGCAAGAGAGAGCGAGAGAGGAGAGAGCGAGAGAGGAGAGAGAGAAGAGAGAGGAAAGAGGAGGGCAGAGAGGAGAGAGGAGGGCAGAGAGGAGAGGGGAAAGAGAGAGAGGAGAGAGGGAGAGGGAGAGAGGGAGAAAGAGGAGAGATGGAGAGAGGGAGGAGAGATGGAGAGAGAGAGGGGAGGAAAGAGGAGAAAGGAGAGAGGGAGAGGAGAGAGGAGAGAGAGGGAGAGGAGAGGGAGAGAGGATAAGAGAGAGAGAGGAGAGAGAAGGAGAGAGAGAGAGGAGAAGAGAGAGAGAGAAGATAGAAGAGAGAGAGGAGAGAGGAGAGCGAGCAGAGAGAGAGAGGAGAGAGAGAGAGAGAGAGAGAGAGAGAGTGAGAGAGGAGCGAGGGGAGAGAGGAGAGAGGAGGAGAGAGAGGAGAGAGGGAGGAGAGAGGGAGAGAGAGAGAGGGAGTGAGGAGAAGAGAGAGAGAGAGAGAGAGAGGAGAGAGAGGAGAGAGAGAGAGAGAGAGGAGAGAGAGGAGGAGAGAGAGAGAGGAGAGAGAGGTGAGGAGAGAGGAGAGAGAGAGAGAGAGGAGGAGAGAGAAGAGAGAGAGAGAGAGGAGAGAGAGAGAGGTGGAGGAGAGAGAGGAGAAGAGAGAGGAGAGGAGAGATTAGAGAGAATGAGGAGAGAGGAGAGAGAGGAGAGAGAGAGGGAGGAGAGGAAGAGAGAGTGAGAGAGGGTGAGAGGAGAGAGAGGAGAGCCGAGGAGAGGGAGAGAGGAGAGAGAGGGAGAGAGAGAGAGGGAGGAGAGAGAGGAGAGAGGAGAATAGAGAGAGACGCGAAGAGAGAAGAGAGAGGAAAGAGAGGAGAAGGAGAGAGAGAGGAGGAGAGAGAGAGAGAGAGGTAGAGAGAAGAGAGAGGGAGAGAGAGAAGAGAGGGAGAGGAGGAGAGAGAGAGGAGAAGAGAGCGAAGAGAGGGAGAGGAGAGGAGGAGAGAAGAGGAGGAGAGGAGAGAGAGAAGAGAGTAGAGGAGAGAGAGGAGAGAGAGGAGAGAGGGGAGAGAAGAGTGAGAGGAAGAGGAGAGGACGTGAGTGAGTGAGTGAGTGAGTGATGTGAGTGAGGTGAGTGTGTGAGTGACAGTGTGTGTGTGTGTGTGTGTGTGTGTGTGTGTGTGTGTGTGTGTGTGTGTGTGTGTGTGTGTGTGTGTGTGTGTGAGGGGTGCAGACCTGTGTAGCGGCACTCGATCCCCGGACTGACTGACTTAACCCTTACACTGCTACTCAAGATTTGCACATGTAAAAGGTCTGCCGCCAGGCCATTGTATTCAGACGAGAGGACGTCATCCCACCCTGTACACCCAATGGTATATTGTCTATGCAGCTAACCAGCAGCCTTTTATTCTCCTCTTCCTCCCTTCCCAGCTTCCTCACCTCCTCACCTCTTCCTCTCTCCTCTTCCTCCCCTCTTTCCTCCTCCTCCGCTTCCTCCTCCTCTCCTCATTCCTTCTCTCTCCTTTCCTCTTACACTCACTCACCTCCTCCTCCTCTCCTCCTCCTCCTCTCCCCCCTCCCCCCCCTCATCCTCACCTCTCCCTCCTCGCATCCTCCCCTCTATCCTCTTCCCCCTCATCGTCCTCATGCTCCTCCCCCTCATGCTCCTCCCCCTATTCTTCCTCCCCCTCATCCTCTTCCTTCTCTTCCTCTTCCTCCTATTCACCTCCTCCTCTTCCTCCTCTTCCCCTCTTCCTCCTTCTTCCCCTCTTCCCCCCTTTTCCTCCTCCCCTCTTCCTCCCCTTTTCCCCCTCCACCTCATCCTCTTCCCCTCTTCCTCTTTCCCCTCTTCCTCCTCCACCTCTTATCAGTTTGTTTATCTAGATTTTTTGTGTTGAGAGCTTTCTTATCTGGTTGCACTGTCGGACGATATCGTTAGGATGAAAAAAAAAATAAAAAACAGATGATATCGAGAAAATATCTCATTAATCGCGATAGGTTCTACACCTTACAAGATATTCGTCTATGGATATATTACGTACGTGCGTATGCATACGCACGCGCACACACACACACACACACACACACACACACACACACACACACACAGAGGTAAATTCGTGCATGTGTGTTTGTGTCTTTGCTCATTCCGCAAAGTCGTCAGCTTCAACGAAAGCCAAAATTAATAAACAAAAATATAACAAAAATTTAAAGATAAAAAGGGTAAACTACAGTAGTGGAACGTGAAGTGTATAATCCTAATCTCGTGGATAAATCACATCCGATGTGAAGAGAATAAAGATAACAAGATGGACTTAGTCGAGCTTTGTGTCCGTGACCGGGCTAGTTAGGAACCATACAGGAGGCACCCTACCCAACGCCTTATGCAGATCCAAGAAATGGGTTTTTTACTGAAGCAAATGATTTGTTGGCCCACGACGCCCCCCGGATATTTCCTTTTCTTGTTGTTTCTTCCATGTCCCCACATTTTGGGGGTCATCACATCACAAGATGTTCCCACGATTTTTGGGGTCGGCACATTTGAGATTCCCCATACACACATAGTAGGGTCCTCCCATATTTTGGAGTCCTTCCCATACTTTGCTATTGTTATCCGAATTTTGGTCATCCCTAAAATTTGGGGGTTCCCACATTTTGGGAGTCATCCCTACACTTTGAGGCCTTCCTCATATTTCTAAAAATTTACCCACATTTTGCGGATTCCTCCCTCACCATCTTGGAAATTCCTCTTCCAATATTTTGGGGGATCCCCCACATTTCGGGGTCTTTCCATGATCTCCCACAATCTTGCGTAACTCAGCCCTCCCCTTCCCCATCCCCTTCTCCCCATCTGACGGAGATTAATCTTTCCGTCCAAAATTTTTGCTTCAATCACCAAAACTTCAACCCCAATCCATCAACTCGAATATATTCATTTCTTAGTCCCCTATCACTCTCTCGCTCTCTTCCTATCATTATATCTCTCTTCCTATCTTCATGTCTCTCACCTTATTACTATCCCTCTCTTATTGTCTCTCAATCCCTCTCTTCCTATCTCTCTATCATTCTCTTTCTATCACTCTATCCCTCTCTTCCTATCTGACTACCCCTCTCTTTCTATCATTCTATCCTTCTCTTCCTATCTCTATCTCTCTCTTCCTATCTCTCTATCCTCTCTTCTTATCTCTCTATCCCCCTCTTCCTATCTCTATCACTCTATCCTTCTCTTTTCATCATTCCATCCTTCTTTTTTATCACTCCATCCCTCTCTTTTTATCAATCCATCCCTCTGTTTTCATCAATCCATCCCTCCCTTTTTATCAATCCATTCCTCTTTTTATTACTCCATCACTCTCTTTTTATCACTCCAACCTTCTCTTCCTATCACTCCATCCCTCTCTTCCTATCGCACTCCATGCTCTTATTCTCACTCTCAACACACCCTCCCACCCTCAACACACACTCTCACCCTGGACGCGCTCATTGCGTGTCACCCTTTCTCCGTCCGGGGATTCTTTCTCTTCGCATCTGTCGCCGCGAACGAAGCCCCGAGACTCCTCCCTCCCTCCCTCCCCCTCCCTACTTCGGCGAACAACAGCCATCGAAGTCACCACTTCGATCCCCGCTGTCATTAGCCCTGGCCCGTATACCACCAATTAACAACATTGAATATTTCCAGTCAAGCCACCAATTAAGGCACCAATTAACACCAACAATTAAACCACCGAGGAATGTCATCAATTAACACCAATTAAGGGAACAATTAACACCATCAGTGAATACCATCAATCAACACCACCGATGAATGTCATCAATGAATGCGACAATTAACACCATTAATGAATGCCATCAATTACCACCAACTAACACAGCTAACATCACCAAAAGAATCAACACCACTTATTAACACCATCAATTAGCACCAAAAATTATTACTACCAGTTCATGCCATCTGTTAACACCACCAATGCACACCATCAATATACACCACCACTACCCTCACCACCATATAGTCATCATTATCACCAAAGATTGCTATCACCAGTATTATCAACATCATCGTAGATTGTCACAATATTACTACCATCACCACCGCTACTACTTCCACCACAACCACTTCAACCACCTCCAATTCCACACCAGATCCACCACCACCCCTACACCAAATCCACCACCATCAGCACCATAACCACCATCATAACATCTCCACTACCACCACCACCACCGCAAGGTAACCTCTACAGAGGCGACTCCACCCAAACACTCCACCCCACCGTCGGTTAGTTTCGCTCGTCCGTCCCTAGCTGCTGCGGCTGGCTGAGGTGCCCTCTCCCCCTCTCCCCCCTTTCCTTCCCCCCCCCTCCTCTTGCACCGGGGGCCCCCGGCCGGCCAAAACCACAACAATTGCGACCCGCCTCGCCTTTTCAGTTCTCCAGGCGGAGGGGGGCAGGGGGGGGGGATATACACCTGCTCGCTTTTCGGCGTCTTCGCCGTCAGCGTAAAGAACTTACTCCCCTTCGGCGCCTGCCAGGGTCTTCCCCCGAGAGGAATGATCTCCGGCAGGCCAAGGAGGAAACTGTTAAGGGGAGAACTGCTTCAGGTAGGGAGAAAACGAAATGGAGTTTTTTTTTCCGGCAATGTATGCTAGCGAGAGAGAAAACAATATTCTTGCCCATATTTAACGCCCCTTGGGGCGTGCTCTCTCTCTCTCTCTCTCTCTCTCTCTCTCTCTCTCTCTCTCTCTCTCTCTCTCAACACACATTCTCTTTCTTCCTGTCTCAATGTATATATGCATACGTGCACAAGATAGGTTCCCAAACACACATGCGCACGCTCGTGTGTTTGTATGTTTTTGAATACATGCGGACAAACACGCGCGCACACGTACACACACACAAATTAAACGTATTACTTCTGCTGAGAGGGAAGCAGAGAAAAGGAAATAGAATTAAAGAAAAAGAAAAAAGAAAAAGGTGAGAGAAAGAGAAAAATGGAAGAAAAAAAGAAGAAAGAAAAAAGACAGAAAAAGCGAAAGAGAAAGAAAAAGAGAAATCGAAAGGAAAAAGAGGGAACAAAAGAAAGATAACAAGAAAAAGAGAAAAAGTGAAAACAAAATGTGAGAGAGAGAAATCTACGGACGGACCTTAAGTACGTGCATAACGGCGTGCAAACATGTTAATGTGTCGCATGAACAGATGATTCTTTGCGCGTGAGCAAAAAACGTAAGCAAGACCCCAGGCAACGTTTGTCAACAAACGTTTCACGTTAAACAGCTTCGTACTGCAAACCTTTCGACTTGGATTCTGGAAGTGGCTCCGTCGGATATGATTCCAAGTTCCACGTTCGATCCCTCCCAGACCTTAAAAGCAGCACATCACTGCGAGCCGATACCCCGTTCTGTTGGGCCGGGTATGGACAGTTGCTCACCGGACAATTGCTCACCGGACAGTTGCTCACCGAATTAGTGACAAATAGGACATTTGCTCACCAAAGGATTATTTTTTACTTTTCTTGAACTTAATAAATAATACACAGGATTTTTTTTTAGTTACATTAAAGTTTATTACAGCAATAATACACAAACAATATACAAACTTTCATTTTTTAGTTTTTAATTCATTATAAAATTCAATGCCAATTTCTTCCATCAATATAGTGATTACAGTTTTACAACTGGTGCAGTACTGAAGTGGTTCATTGTCCTTTGTGATTTACAAGTCCAGTCTAATAGTGTGGCCACCTGCATTTAGAAAGTCAGGAAGACACTGACTTCCTGTAGCTGTAATAAACTTCAATATAACTAAAAAAAATCCTGTATACTATTTGTTATTAAGTTCAAGAAAAGTAAAAAATAATCCTTTGGTGAGCAAATGTCCTATTTGTCACTTGTCCGGTGAGCAACTGTCCGGTGAGCAATTGTCCGGTGAGCAACTGTCCAGTGGGCAAATGTCCTACACCTCTGTTGGGCAAGAGACTATATATATATATATATATATGTGTGTGTGTGCGTGTGTGTGTGTGTGTGTGTGTGTGTGTGTGTGTGTGTGTGTGTGTGTGTGTGTGTGTGTGTATGTGTGCGCGCGCGCGTGTGTGCGTGTGTGTGTGTGTGTGTGTGTGTGTGTGTGTGTGTGTGTGTGTGTGTGTGTGTGTGTGTGTGTGTGTGTGTGCGTGCGTAAGGTCACAGCATTACCCATAGATGATCGGGCTATATATAAGCTTCAAGCTCTCAACCGGGAGGGTAACAACTGTCGACTACGAGGCCAATAACCGATCCAAGACCGCGGTTGTGAATTATTACAAAGGTCAAGTAGAAATATCCATTGTAATGAAAAACATTTCAAGTAACCTTTTCTCCCTAAATTCATTCATTTATTCTGGCTACCAACGGGCGATTTTATTCCTCCAAGGTAGACCCTTAATTTCGTTCTGTGCCAAACTGTTTTATTCTGTTCAGAGAAACCTTAATATCATGAATTAGGAAGAAATTAATCACTGTGAATTCGAAATAGTGTTCAACGTGTCATATGTTCAAGAAACAGGAAACGACTAACGAGATAAAAATAAAGAGTAATAATGATAACAGTAATAATGATAATAATAATAATGATAGTATTAAAAACTAAAAATAACAATAACAAAAATTACGATAATAATAATAATGATAATACTGATAATGATAATATCAACAACAATGACAACAATAACAATAATAATAACAATAACAATTATAATAATAACAGTAACAACAACAACAACAACAATGATAATACGTTGAATAAGATCACCAGGTGGCAGTCGGAATATGACCACATCTACCACACAGTACGGCAGTGGCTACTAC
>NC_134802.1:23425728-23430728 GCF_046742065.1 Oratosquilla oratoria
GTGGTTGTGGTGGTGGTTGTGGTGGTGGTTGTGGTGGTGGTTGTGGTGGTGGTTGTGGTGGTGGTTGTGGCGGTGGTTGTGGCGGTGGTTGTGGCGGTGGTTGTGGTGGTGGTGGTGGTGGTGGAGTTGGTGGTAGAGGTAGTGGTGGAGGTGGAGGTAGTGGTGGAAGTGATAGTAGGGGTGGAGGTGACGGTGAGGGTAAGGGTGGAAGAGGTAGTGGCGGAGGTGGCGGAGGTGGTGGTGGTGGTGGTGGTGGTGGTGGTGGTGGTGGTGGTGGTGGTGGTGGTGAAGGTAGTGGTGGTGGAGGTGGTGAAGATAGTGGTGGTGGAGGTGGTGAAGATAGTGGTGGTGGAGTTGGTAGAGAGATGTGGTGAAAGTGGTGGAGATGAGAATGGAGGTGTAGGTACAGGTGGGGGTGGTGGTGGTGGAAGCAGAGTTGGAAGCGTAGGTGGAGGTGGAGGTGGTGGTGGTGGTGGTGGAAGCAGAGTTGGAAGCGTAGGTGGAGGTGGAGGTGGAGGTGGTGGTGGAAGCAGAGTTGGAAGCGTAGGTGGAGGTGGAAGTGGAGATAGGAGTGGAGATGGAGATAAAGGTGAGGGTGGAGGTGGAACTGGAGATGGAAGATGAGTGGAGATAGAGGTGAAAGTGGAGGTGGAAGTGGAGGTGGAAATGGAGTGGAGATAGAGGTGGAGGTGAGGGTGAAGGTGGAGGTAGTGGTGGAGGTGGAGAAATTGGTGGAGGTGGAGGTAGTGGTGGAGGTGGAGGCATTGGTGGAAGTGGAGAGTGTTGGAGTTGGAGGTAGTGATGTAGGCAGTGGTGGAAGTGGATGTAGTGTTATGGTGGAGTAGTAGTGATGGACGTGGAAGTGCGAGTGAAAATGGAGATGAAGAAGATGGTAAAACTATTCCTTGTCCTCGTCGTCCTCCTTGACCTCCTCGTCCTCGGCCTCCTCCTCCTCCTCCTCCTCCTCTTCCTTCTCCTCCTGAAGGTGCACTGCAGCCCCGCCCCACTGCCCGGAATGGGTACTGGGTGTTGCCCGGACGTATTTCAAGCCGCCGAGGAACTTGCTGCCATCTTGCGGACAAGAGGAGACTTCCATCATGCGCAGACTCCCGCCGTGCGCTATATAGTTGGGTTCTAGCGATTAGCGGGGTTTGTCGGTTTTAGCGATTAGCGATGTTCGTCGTGTTAACGATTAGCGATTTAGCGATTGATTCCGGTTTAGTGATTAGCGATTTCGGTTTAGCGGTTGATTCCGGTTTAGCGATTAGCGATTTCGGTTTAGCGACCGATTCCGGTTTAGCGATTAGCGATTTAGGTTTAGCGATTGAATCCGGTTTAGCGATCTCGGTTTAACAATTAGCGATCTCGGTTTAACAGTTAGTGATTCCGGTTCAATGATTACGGGTCATTGTCGATTTAGTGATTAGTGACGCTCGTAGAGTTGCCGATTAGTCATTTCGGATTAACGATTAGCGATTTCGTCATTGTAGTGATCAAAGATCTTGATTTAGCCAACAGAGATTTCGGTTTAGCGATTAGCGATTTCGTCGATTTAGAGATTATCATTATCCCAACCAGGAAGCTTTGAGGATCATACGCCGCGAGGCCCTAACCCGTGTGCTGGGACAGTTTGGGCCAAAAATGTCGTTAGATACTGGCTCCGAAACGATACAAAAAATAACAAGAATGATAACAGTAACAACAAAAATAGTAATAATAATACTGATGGTAATGATAATGAATGATTTGAATGATAATGACGATAGTGATATAATCCAGACATTCAATGTAAACTTCAGGACGCATTTCTGAGCATTTGTTACATCATGGCCCGACTTTTCACCTCCCTGGAACTCGCAACGATGATCCATGGTGGAATTGGCTCATTGATAGCTAGTACAGTCTTGTATAACGTCTCGAGGAGCAAGATTCCGACCTACCTCAACCCCGAAACCAGATTTATTGTCCTCACACTCATCACATTCAGGTCTTTCTATTCAAGTTGCAATATTTAAGTCCTGCAACAATTTTATCCAGCCAAGTTTCCGTCACTTCTTTCTATTAATCAAAGTTTTATCATTCCTTGGGTCCAATGAGGGTTCTGCAATGATGGAGGGGGGTGACAGATGATAATGGACATGGAGCTGCCTAGTGTAAGCCTTGTGGTCGTTTGTAGTCTCCTTGTGTTCTTATGTTCTACCCGTTTTCAAAACCTGCCAACCCCCTCACCTCCATCAAGAGGTGCACCCCTGAAAGGCTGATATTCGGTCTCCGGACCGGGCCCAAGATGTCTATCAACTTCAGTTGTGTTTCTTACACCTATTCACACACGGAGAGCTGACAACAGATGACTGCCTCCCTCCTCCCACTATTTTCACACAGTGCCACACCAATGCAACATAAACAAGAATCCAAAGTTTCTGCCCAGAGGAATCTGTAGGAGGCCCTAAGGACCACTGCCAGCTATTGTGAGGCTGCGGATCTCCCACTTAGCGAACCCTGAGGCAACAATTACTATCAACATCCCTTCCAACCAACAAAATAAAACACTATCAACACTATTTCCAACATAAGTGGTCCTACGTGGCTCTAACTAACCTCGTGACCTTACCGATACCTGACACAGCTCTCCATCTTCTTATCTACCAACGGAGAGTCAAGCAATGTCTTCTCCCTTTAGTAATCTCCGACCCAAGTATACTTATGCATTAATTTTCTTAAAGTATTTTCCATTATATGTTGCCTCTCTATGCACATCTGCGGACCTGTACCATTATGTCGAACATTTTCAGTTAGATCATAAGTATGTACTCTTAGGTATGGTATGTGCATGCATACATGTATACGCACATACCCATATACACCGATGCATTATATGCTAGGTAAAGTTGATACGTCGTGGGTCAGGTTTGTGTGTCCCCAGTGCTACGTGTTCCTTTGCTGCATGTACACACAGACAGACAGACACACACACACACACACACACACACACACACACACACACACACACACACACACACACACACACACACACACACACACACACACACACACACACACACACCTCGTGGAGCAGTGGTTAGAGTTCTTGGTTGCCACTACAGCGGTCCGGGTTCGAATCCCGCCCAGGGCTGAAATAATTTCTGTATCGCTGCGCTGCGAGTCGTTACTCCAACTCTCATGGGCGGAGAGTTGGGTGTGTGTATGCGTGTAACGTCACAGCATTATCCATAGATCGGTCATATATGAGGTCTGAGCTCTCTTCCGGGAGGGAGATGTCGATCACGAATCCAACACGTGATCCAAGACAATGGTGAATTACACACACACACATGCACGCACGCACGCACACATACACGAAGACCTCCCCAGCAGTGCAATATCCTGCGGTTTCCTTCCATAAGAAAACTAACAACAGGGGTAGTCAAAATAAACAAAAAGGAACGAGGTATTTGCCTTTGCGTGTGTCTGCATGCATGCATTCCTATATATGTATATGTATATGCATATATGTGCATGCATGTATGTATTTATGCATGTATGCATATATCTATATATGCATGTATATATGCATGTAAGTACATATGCATGTATGAACGTGTGTGTGTGTGTGTGTGTGTGTGTGTGTGTGTGTGTGTGTGTGTGTGTGTGTGTGTGTGTGTGTGTGTGTGTGTGTGTGTGTGTGTGTGTGCGTACGCACGTGGGTGCTCTGGACCCGGACATTTTGGCCTCATTCATATACACCACTTTTGTATAATGCATTATCAGATTTCTTAATAATTCTTTAGAACTCCACCCAGTCAAAAATATATCAAAATTTCATTTCTATCTTATCACTTTAAGTTATTTTCTATTTAGTTCATAGCCTCGATGTAAAAAAATTACCTTTAAATTATTTTTTTTCGTTCATTTATTATATATTTTTTAATTCATAGTCTTGAAGTAGACAAAGACATTTTGGCCTCACAAGGGAATTATAAAGTATCGTTCCAAAAGATTCTATTTTGAATATCATCATTAGACATAACCCTTATTGGAAGTGAGGTATATTTCAACTTCCAAGGTTCAACTATAGCAAAATTATATTTGATCAATTCAGTATAAGTTCGTTTCAAACAAGTTTACATATTTTATTAGTTAATAATGAAAAAACAAATGTCATTTAATTTCGTATATCATGAAGCAATATAACTGGTATATCAAGTGTCTGAAAGGTTGTATGAAAGATAAGGCCGAAAAAGCCTACATTCATGTACATGTGATTCACCATGGTTCACCAAGGTCTTGGATTACGTGTTGGATTCGTGATCGACAGCTATTACCCTCCTGGAAGAGAGCTCAGGGCTCATATATGACCGATCTATGGGTAATGCTGTGACCTTAAACGCACACACACACCCAACTACCCCCCACGCGAGTTAGAGTAACGACTCGCAGCGCAGCGATACTGAAATTATTTCAGCCCTGGGCGGGATTCGAACCTGGACCGCCGTAGTGGCGGCTGTGATCGCTACCACTCCGCCGTCAAATCGTGTGTATTTACTTAGTTGTATTTGTTTTACGGGAAGGGGAGCTATGATCGTAGTGACCCGTCTTTGTATCTCGCAACATCTAGTTTGTTCTTAAATTCATGTATGGTGTTTGCACACACTATTGTTTCGTCCAATTTGTTCCAGACATCCGCCACTCTGTGTTGAATTTTTCAGATCTCTTCTATAAATCTCCTTTTTGAATGTGTGTGTGTGTGTGTGTGTGTGTGTGTGTGTGTGTGTGTGTGTGTGTGTGTGTGTGTGTGTGTGTGTGTGTGTGTGTGTGTGTGTGTGTGTGTGTGTGTGTGTGTGTGTGTGTGTGTGTGTGTGTGTGTGTGTGTATGTGTGTGTATGTGTGTGTATGTGTGTGTGTATGTGTGTGTGTGTGTGTGTGTGTGTGTGTGTGTGTGTCTGTGTGTGTGCGCGCGCGCGCGAGCGCGTGCATACACGCGTCATGGATGTGGTTTATTG
>NC_134802.1:23435728-23450728 GCF_046742065.1 Oratosquilla oratoria
GAGAGGGGGGAGGGAGGAGTGGGGGGAGGGAGGAGAGGGGGGAGGGAGGAGAGGGGGGAGAGAGGAGAGGGGGAGGGAGGAGAGGGGGGAGAAAAGAGAGGGGGAGAGGAGAGGGGGGAGAGAGGAGAGGGGGAGAGGAGAGGGTGGAGGGAGGAGAGGGTGGAGGGAGGAGAGGGAGGGGGGAGGGAGGAGAGGGGGAGGGAGGAGAGGGGGAGGGAGGAGAGGGGGATGAAGGAGAGGGGGAGGGAGGAGAGGGGGAGGGAGGAGAGGGGGATGAAGGAGAGGGGGATGAAGGAGAGGGGGAGGAAGGAGAGGGAGAGAGGGGGTGAAAAACACAAATGAAACAATTGTAAGTGAACGTGTGTGTGTGTGTGTGTGTGTGTGTGTGTGTGTGTGTGTGTGTGTGTGTGTGTGTGTGTGTGTGTGTGTGTGTGTGTGTGTGTGTGTGTGTGTGTGTGTGTGTGTGTGTCTGTGTGCGTGCGTGTGTGCGTGTGTGTGTGTGTGTGTCTGTGTGCGTGCGTGTGTGTGTGTGCGTGTGTGTGTGTGTGTCTGTGTGCGTGTGTGTGTGTGTCTGTGTGTGTGTGTCTGTGTGCGTGCGTGTGTGTGTGTCTGTGTGCGTGTGTGTGTGTGTGTCTGTGTGCGTGTGTGTGTGTGTCTGTGTGCGTGCGTGTGTGTGTGTGTGAGCGTGCGTGTGTGTCTGTGTGCGAGTGCGTGTGTGTTTGTGTGCGCGTGCGTGTGTGTCTGTGTGCGAGTGCGCGTCTGTCTGTGTGCGTGCGTGTCTGTGTGTGTGCGTGTGTGTGTGTGTGTGTGTGTGTGTGTGTGTGTGTGTGTGTGTGTATGTGTGTGTGTGTGTATGTGTATGTGTGTGTTTATTGCGCGCGTGTGTGTGTGTGTTGCGCGTGCGTGCGTGAGTGTGTGTGTGAGTGTGCGTGCGCGGGTGTGTGCATATGTGTGTGCGTGCATGCGTGTGTGCGCGTGTGTGTGTGTGTGTGTGTGTGTGTGTGTGTGTGTGTGTGTGTGTGTGTGTGTGTGTGTGTGTGTGTGTGTGTGTGTGTGTGTGTGTGTGTGTGAAAGGAAAAATAAGAGAATTCAACTTCTTCGCCGATAACCAGCGCCTCTATCCTTGGGGGCAAGAATAGGTCATTGCCAGAGATGAGTGACTCGGGAAGTTTCTCAGTCTGAAACTTCCGGCAGGAGGCGGTTAACTGCGGCCGAAGCCGTCAGTCGTACTTAGACAAGAGTGGTTGTCAGCAATAGGTGGTAGGGATTGATTCAGTACCTTTTTATCCACGAGGTGAGACCGAAGACCAATGCGCCACAGCGGGAAAATACTTTTGGCGAATTTATTCCTCTGAAGCGGGGGACCCCCACCCCTCACCCACCCATCTGCCGGCAGATGATTTTATTCAATCGAGGAAGAAATGTAACAGGTAGAAAGATATATACAAATATATAGATATAAATGAAATTACAACGAAATGGTAATAAGCAATTCTCAATCCTTTTCTTCTAAATATAGAACAAATTTCTAGCTTATTTAGTACTTTAGTTATTCGTCTTTGTAACGAGCAGAGACGCCATCTAGTAAGAAGATAGTGGAGCCCTCATCCCAGCGCGAAAAAAAAATGTGGGTGGGTGGTTAGATAGAACGCAATTCTAGAGAGATTATATACTACAGCACACAGCATTCTAGATTTTCTCCCGTGATAGGTGGGGTGTGGGGTGGGGGGGAGTCACGAACTCTGTTAGCAAGTCATGGACCTTGGCAAATTCTTTCTAGTTTAAGTCTCCCAAAGTTAGCAAAGGTCGGGGCTCTCTCACGAGATCGTTAACTAGAAGTTTAGAAACTTGGCCGAGGTGCGCCCCGTCTCGCCGTCCGGCCACTTAAAAGCCTCGTGAAAGCAATATGAAGCACTCCACGGAGCCCTCGCTCGTGAGTGACTCACACGAGCAGCGCGCGCACGAGCACACATACGCATATACACTAAAAAGAATATAGATAAATCAATAAAATATAGGAAATAAAATAAAGGAAATGGAATCTAAAGGTAATAGATATTTCTAATTGAAAAATAAAGAGATGATGATGATGATGATGATGATGATGATGATGATCATGATCATGATGATGATGATGATGACCATGATGATGATGATCATCATCATCATGATTATGATGATGAGGATGATGATGATCATGATCATGATCATGATCATCATCATCATAATCATGATCGTCATCATTATCATCATGATCATCTTCATGAAATACTTAAAAAAAAAAAAAAAAAAAAAAATGGTACCTTGAGTTGTACTGACAGACCCCGCACAGACAAAACCGGTCATCCCTGGAAGGTGCTAGAACCGAGCCCTGACCCTTTGCACTCCCGAGGCGCGAACAAGCACCAACGCTTCGCAGCGGGGAGGTCAGCTGATGCGTGTGTGGTCAAGACATCATTATCATAAAGAGCAACGTGGGTCCTTCGGAAAGGTGCCTTTGGAAATGCACATTCGTGTTAGCGAGGCGAGGAGGAGCAACAGCGCCTGGCCTTTGTAAGTAGCAGCCAAGCCGTGAAATGACCACGTTTCTCTTGAGTTATGACACGGCGGGGGAATGTACTATGCTAATGGCGGAGACCCACCGTCGCATAAGGTCTCCCCAAGTCCTCAACTAAGAATAGCGATTTTCGGGTAGTGTAGGCTCTTTACAGCATCTTCATTGAATGAAATAGATAAGGTAAATTTTAAAAATAGAACGAAATAATATTAAATAGAATTAAAGAAAACAAAATAATAATTGTAATAATAATAATAATAATAATAATTAATAACAATAATAACAATGATAATAATAATGATAATGATAACAACGAAACGAATATAAAATATGAAAATGAAAACTGGAAAATAATCAAATGAATAACATCAATATATGAAATAAATATATGAAAACTGAAAATAAGTAAATATGAAGAAAAAAATATGTTGATATTTTTACGGTGCATACAATTAACTCCTCCTTTGGGATGCGTCAATATAGGGTTTATTTGGATCTTGTCTTATTTCATTCTATTTAATTTAATTCTATTATGTCTGGTACCATAACAAGTATGAAAAAGAAAGACAAATGACTTTGGTATAAACAAAGACACAGTTAGAAAACGGGGAACCTAAGGGAAAGGAGGTAGGGAAGAAGGGAGGGAGGGAGGGAGGGAGGGAGGGAGGGAGGGAGGGAGGGAGGGAGGGAGGTAGGGAGCGAGCGAGAGAGAGAGAGAGAGAGAGAGAGAGAGAGAGAGAGAGAGAGAGAGAGAGAGAGAGAGAGAGGAGAGAGAGAGAGAGAGAGAGAGAGAGAGCGAGAGAGAGAGAGAGAGGAGAGAGAGCGAGAGACAGAGACGAGAGACAGAGAGAGGAGAGGAGAGAGAGAGGAGAGAGAGAGGAGAGAGAGAGGAGAGAAGAGGAGAGAGAGAGGAGAGAGAGAGGAGAGGAGAGAGAGAGGAGAGAAAGAGAGAGAGAAAGAGAGAAAGAAAAAGAAAGAGAAAAAGAGAGAAAGAGAAAAAGAGAGACAGAGAGAGACAGTGAGAGAGAGAGGAGAGAGAGAGAGAGAGGAGAGAGAGAGAGAGAGAGAGAGAGAGAGAGAGAGAGAGAGAGAGAGAGAGAGAGAGAGAGAGAGAGAGAGAGACAGAGACAGAGAGAGAGAGAGAGACAGAGACAGAGAGAGAGAGAGAGACAGAGAGACAGAGAGAGAGACAGATAGACAGAGAGAGAGAGAGAGAGAGAGAGAGAGAGAGAGAGAGAGAGAGAGAGAGAGAGAGAGAGAGAGAGAGAGAGAGAGAGAGAGAGAGAGAGAGAGAGAGAGAGACAGAGAGAGAGAGAGAGAGAGTCAGATATCTGGGCTTGAAGTGCCAATAATCCCCACGACACTGAAGGGGGGTTGAGGGTTCCTTAGACAGCATCACAACATCACAGTGTTCGGTTGTGAGCTGGCAGAACCCCGCCACAGTGCCTCTCCTCTCCACATCGCCACAGAGTGCCAAACTATTCTATTCAGTTATATTCTGCCAGAAGATCGTTACTGTTAGGTTCTCATGAACCAAGGCATGGGGTGAAGCATTCAATAGCACTGTGTGTATTGTCATATGTTAAAGTGCCTGACATTCCCTGCAGAAAATGGCACTCACTTGTTCAACCTTGCAGTGCTAACATCAATTATATACAGTATATCTATATATACATACGTTTAAACGTAACGTCATTTGGCCGCTTGATCTTAACTTGGATAACTTTTTGATAACGATTTAGTACCCTTCATAAAATTTAAAACTGAAATAGAACAAAATAACAAAATTCCCTTTATAGATGTTACTATACACAGAAAAGACAGATATTTTATGCTTGATGTTTTTCGTAAGCACACCAATATTTTGTCATTATGTTCATTTTTATTCTTCTCAGCATCTTGATACTAAAGTTTGTTTATTTTTCCTTCCGTGTTTCTCAGAGCATTTAGAGTCTACAGTCCGGAAATTTTAGATGAAGAGATTTAAAGGATTTATTTGATTGCATCAGACCTAAAATACCCAAACCGTGTTATAGTAAAATCATATAATGGGGCCATTAAGTCTCATTACAACACTACTCAAAAAGTTCCTTTCTGTTAGTTCTTCCTTCCCATGATATTATAGTGAGGCTTCCCCGTGTTCGTAGTGAATTTATTATTCATGTCGTGTTTAAGAACTCTACCATCCAAGATCTCCTTATCAAAAATTCCCCTGGCAATTCTGCAGGATGTGTATACAGTATTCCTTGCAAGAACTGTAGTTCCTGTTACATCGGTCAAACTGGCAAGGAACTGAAATTTAGGTTGAGCCAGCACAAATATAGTGTTAGAACTGGCCAAGCATCAAGTGGGCTTTTTGCCCACATAAGAGACACCAACCACTCCATTGATTGGGACCATGCCCAAGAAATTGTTTCTTGTCGTTCCTCGTTAAATAAAAGAAAAGGAAAAAAAATATTGAATCTAGTCTTATCAAAAAGACGTATGATATAATTCTTAACTTAAGTGTGGGCTTAAGCAAATTAGATAACTTTATTATCAACAAGACAGTGGAATAATGATGTGCAACTCCCCCATAAAGATTTCTTGTGACTAATTGTCTCTTTCGTTATTTGTTTACTGTTTATTTTTTATTTATCATTGTATCCTTTTTTATATATTAATATTTTAAGATTGTGTTATTGTTTTTTGTGAAACTCCGCTATAAGGGTTTCTTGTGACCATTTGTCACTTTCGTCATTTGTTTTTCTAATCACGGAGTGTACATTTGTTGATGTGACCTTCCCTGTCTTCTTCTTATTACCATATTTGTACCATCATCTACTGTATGTCTTTGTATTCTGAAGATGTCTTAATAGACGAAAACGTTCAGTATTCCGTTCTTCGATTTCCTTGTGGTTTCTGCAAATATCCTTACTCACGCGTATATTGTGATTATTGTTGTATATATATATATATATATATATATATATATATACATATATATATATATATATATTATATTATACATTGTAGATAATGCATCCTAGAATTTTGTATTTCGTTTTCTTTACCCCGGCTAATTGTCACTTTGTACCCACATTAAATATTTTCAGTATTTTCAAAAGGTCTTGGACGTGTAACCTAACTGCTACCTCACATGAACGAAAAGATTTGGAAAAAAGAGACAAGACTAATACGGCATCTGATCCATTTCAGGCCACGTAACCTACTAGCTGAACATTCCACGGCCGTGCTCGGCACCACTCAGCTAGCAACCCTTCACATTAGTCCCCAATTGGCTAGCTCCCCCCCCTCCCCCCACACGTTGCACCAGCTCCCAGGACCTCTCTCCAGCCGGTCTAGACCCAGTCTCGCAGGATCCCCAGTGGGTGGAACCAACATCCGTAGGCTCGGGGAGGAGGTGGAGAAAGAGGAGGAAGAAGTGGGAGGAGGTGAAGGAGGAGGGGGATGAGAAAGAGGCAAAAAGGGAAGAATGAGGAGAAGTAGGTGGACGAGGAGGTGGACGAGAAGGGGAAGAGAAGGAGATGGAGGAGGAAGAGGAGAAGAAGGAAGAGGAGGAGGAGGAGAAAGGGGGAGGAAGAATTGAAGGAGAAGTGGAAGAAGAGGAGAAGAAGAGAAGAAAGTGGAGGAGGAGGAGGAGGAGGAGGAGGAGGAGAAGGAGGGAGGAGGAGAAGGAGGAAGAAGAAGAGGCGGAAGGAAAGGAATAGGAGGATGAGAAGAGGAAATGAAGAGGAATAGAAGAGGAAAAGAAGAGGAGGAGGAGGAGGAAAAATAAGAGCTGAAGCAGGAGAAGGAGGAAGAGGGGGACATTAAGAAAAAATGTAGGATGAGGATCAGGAACAAGAGGAGAAAGAAGAGGAGGAGGAGGAGGAGGAGGAGGAGGAGGAGGAGGAACAGCAGCAGCAGGAGGAGGAGGAGGAGGAGGAACAGCAGTAGGAGGAGGAGGAGAAAGAGGCCTGAGTAACACCACACCTAGTTATTAGAGCTCATCAGCGCCACCCCACCCCCAACCCCCGTCAGGAGGATCCGGGCGAGCGAAGGCTGACATGTCCATCAGGAGACGCTGCACAAACACGCGCCCGGCGACGACGACGAGGAATAGGACGGACGGGCAAAGAACCAGGCCGGGTAGGGACGGGCTTATCCGGGCCTCGCCGCGCCGGGCCCGGCCGGGCCGTAGGTCGTTAGGCTCGGTCTCCTCCCTGTGGGTGTTTTCATTGGCTCCCAAGAAGACATGGAGTACGTCTTCACTTCGCTTCCCCTCCTTTCCCTTCCTTCCCTTTCCCTTACTTCCCTTCCCTTTCCTTCCCTTCCCTTCTCTTCCCTTTCCTTCCTTTCCTTCCCTTCCCTTTCTCATTCCTTCCTTTCACCTCCCTTCACCTTCTTTTCCTTTCCGTCCCGACCCAATAATCACTTCCCATCCTTTCCCATTCACCTTTTCTTCCCCTATTCCATTCCATTCCCCTTCTTTTACTTCCCGTTCCATTTCATTCCCATTTTCCTCCCCCCAATTCTATTCCATCCCCCTCTTCTACCCTCCATTTGTTTTCATTCCCCTCTTCTCTCCCCTACAATCGTTTCCACTTTCCTTTCCTCTCCTCCCCTCAGTTCTTCCTTCCTCTTCTCCCCTCCCCTCAGATCTGTTCCCCTCTCCTCTCCTCCCCTTCCTCCCCTCCCCCTTTCTTCCCTCCCCCTCTCATCTCCCTCCCTTTCTCCTCTCCTTTCCTCCCGTCCCTTTCCCTCTCCTTTCCTCCCTTCCCATCCCCCCACTCATCTCCTCTCCCCTCCCGTCCATCTCCCATCTCCTCCTCTCCACTCTCTACCACCCATCTCCAAAACCCGTCAACGCCCTCACCTTCATATGGAGGTGCAACCCTGAGGGGCTGGCACTCGGTCTTTGGCCCGAGTACAGGTCTCTTCCTACTTGAATGTATTTTCCTCGACTTTTGTTAGAGAGCTGACAACCGCGACTCCTCCCTCCCAACACAAGAATAACAAGTCCAACGTTTCTTCCCAAGGATCGCTGCCAAATGATGTGGGCCTACGGGTGTCCAGCCATTGAAGTTCGAGGTAAAACACACACACATACACACACACACACACACACACACACACACACACACACACACACACACACACACACACACACACACACACACACACACACACACACACACACACACACACACACACACACACACACATTTGAGGAAGCTGATCTCTTGTTGCGAAACTAGCTCAGGACAACTGTAGGGAATAAAGAATTGCCATGCTGTTACACATGCCCTCATACACATACATACGCACATATATTCACATACATACACATATGCATACGCACACGCGCACGCACACACACACACACACACACACACACACACACACACACACACACACACACACACACACGCATACATACATATCACTTGGACAAAATGTAGTGGCACATTTGTAAATCCACTCTCCTATTAGCCGAAATATAGAAATTATACTTTCTTCTAAGTTTCCTGATATTCCGACTATAGGTTCTTCGCGATTATGTAAATATATATATATATATATATATATATATATATATATATATATATATATATATATATACATATACACTGAATGGTTCCCAGTGATCAATTAATATTTTTTCTAACTACAAATCACTTTTAATTCTATGCCATCGCAGTCGAGACTGAAGAATCGCTCGATGGAGGCATCCGTTGGAAATTGAAACGTGGACGTGGACGTTACGGGTTAGCTGGGTTCGAATCCACGGCTCGTCCACGTTTCAATTTCCAACGGATGCCTCCATCGAGCGATTCTTCAGTCTCGACTGCGATGGCATGGAATTAAAAGTGATTTGTGGTTGAAAATATATATATATATATATATATATATATATGCTTAAAAGTGGCAGTTTGCCGACAAGATTGACGAGATAAACACCATATGAGGACGGAGCCTTTATTTGTACGACGTTTCGCTTATTACAGCTTTTTCAAGTACAAGTTGAGATACAAATGCTTGAGATTAAATAAGGGGAAAGGAGGGTAGGGGGATTGGACACTGGGACAGGATGACGTTTGGCCAGCATTCTCATCCTTTCCCAGTGTCCAATCCACCCCCCCTCCTCCTCCTCCTCTTCCTCTTCCTTCCCCCCCCCCTTTTCTCTCCCCGTTCCCTCCTTTCCCCTTATTTAATCTCAAGCATTTGTATCTCAACTTGTACTTGAAAAAGCTGTAATAAGCGAAACGTCGTACAAATAAAGGCTCCGTCCTCATATGGTGTTTATCTCGTCAATCATATATATATATATATATATATATATATATGTATATATATATATATATATATATATTTACGGTATATAAAAGGTAAAATCGAAACTCCTCCAATTTCCTCTCACTTTTTCCTTCCTCCCGTTCACCCCGGAGGCCCGGGAGACGGAAACGGAGACAGACGTGGGCGGACGCGGCAGGAAATCAATTAAACCAATTCAGGGAAGCCATAACGACGTGCAATGATGAAATCTATTTCGCGGGGAGAAAACCCTACAATTGTATGATTGGCTGTATTAAACTACAAAAAATGCGTAGGTCGAGAAGGATAGATGAGTTTCCATGGGAACAAATGAATATTGCACGTATAGGTTTGAGGATATATGATAATGAAACAAAAAATAAATCATTAGGTAGATAAGGGTAAGTTAGTATAAGAAAATAAATATATGCATAAATAGGTCGGATTATGGGAAATGAAAAAATTAAACAATGCTATGATAACGAAAATAAAAAATGTACAAATATCATAATAAAAAACAAAATTTAGTTGGTAGGAGGGCTTACCCTCCCCCACCCGACTCCCCAACCACAAGCGTTTACTATTTCTCCACACGAAAGGTTGCCAGCCTGATGTTTTCGTTATCGTGCGGGCGAACCCGAATAGTAACTAAGAAACTGGTCGTAGGTCTTGTGGCCCTTTTGGCAGACTTCTGACACATTCTAGATCCCCTCCCCCACCTTTATTTATTTATTTATTTATTTTTTTTTATTTTTATTTTTTTTTTTTTTTTTTACGAAGTGCCTTGACATGGCACTCTGAGGACGTTTAGTGCCAATCAGAGGATAGAATATGACGTCACAGGGAGCTGTGGTGCCACCACATCTGCAGGTCTTTACCCACCAACAGTACGGAATCCCCCCCCATTCAGTGAGTGGGGTGTCCTTCCAAATGCCCCCAAATTAATCCTGAAAGAGGAATATCAACCTAAAGAGACCTTCAATCCCTTATGACCCCTATTTGCATATGTGATTAGGGCAATAATTGCTTGCAGGGCATCTCTGGTCTTTATAACATGCACGAGGCAGGAGTCTGAGGAACCTGCATGAACGGACACGCCAGTGCATTACGTAGGGTTCGAACCCGAGACCAGAGGCGAGCAGACTACTAACTACTGGACTACAGTAACTACCTGCAAAGGGAACGAGAGAAGCCACGATATTAAAAAGATGAGAGAGAAGGAGATAAATAGAGCAGTAAAGAGAGAAATAAAGAGATATAAAGAGAAAAATAAAGAGGGAGGTGGACGAATCGGAGTTTCTGAGGAACTAAGGCCAGGTCCAACTCGTAACTCCTCTCAATTCGGTGACCCACTTCGTCCCTTTCATTCAGGCGTGATCTAGGCGATTCTGTTCAGCCGGACACACATACACACACAGGGAGAGGGAGAGAGGGAGGGAGCGAGGGAGGGAGAGAGAGAGGGAGAGAGAGAGAGAGAGAGAGAGAGAGAGAGAGAGAGAGAGAAAGAGAGAGGAGAGAGGAGAGAGAGGGGGAAGGGAGAGAGGGGGGAGGGAGAGAGGGAGGGGGAGGGAGAGGGAGAGGGAGAGAGAGAGAGAGGAAGGGAGATAGAGAGAGAGAGAGAGAGAGAGAGAGAGAGAGAGAGAGAGAGAGAGAGAGAGAGAGAGAGAGAGAGAGAGAGGAGAGAGAGAGAGAGAGAAAGAGAGAGAAAGAGAAAGAGAGAGAGAGAGAAAGAGAGAGAGAGAGGGAGAGAGAGAGAGGGAAAGAGAGAGAGAGAGGGGGGAGGGGGAGAGAGGGAGAGGGGGGAGGGGGAGAGAGGGAGAGAGAGGGGAAAGGGAGAGAGAGAGAGAGGGAGAGAGAGTAAAGAAGAGAGGAGAGGGGGGAGAGAGGGAGAGAGCAAGAGAGAGGGAGAGGGAGAGAGAGCGAGACGGAGAGAAAGAGAGAGATGGAGAGAGAGAGAGAGATGGAGGGAGAGAGAAAGAAATGGAAAGAGAAAGATGGAGAAAACGAGAGATGGAGAGAAAGAGAAAAGAGAGATAGATGGAGAGAAAGAAAGAAAGGTGGGGAGAGGGAGAAGGAAGGGGAGAGAGAGAGAGAGAGAGAGAGAGAGAGAGAGAGAGAGAGAGAGAGAGAGAGAGAGAGAGAGAGAGAGAGAGAGAGAGAGAGAGAGAGAGAGAGAGAGAGAGAGAGAGAGAGAGAGAGAGAGAGAGAGAGAGAGAGGAGAGAGAGAGAGAGAGAGAGAGAGAGAGAGAGAGAGAGAGAGAGAGAGAGAGAGAGAGAGAGAGAGAGAGAGAGAGAGGTGGGGGGAGGAGAAAAAATCAGCAAAAAAAATTAAATGAAAAAATATAAATAAATAGATAAATGTATGTAAACAATCGACCGAAACCCCTTCTGTCAGATATCCGACCGACTAAAATCGTCTGGCATTTCCCGGAAAAAAAAAAATAAACATGTCGGTCGCGTCGCTGCGTTCATTATGTTGTTCCTAGATCCACCCGAATGCTAATTCCCACCACGACTTCGCAAGACCTCTTGGTCCATGGCCCCCGACTATGCATATGACCACGCGCTGTTTACCCAACCATAAATCCCTTCAGGTCCTCCATACCTGTGTGTAAAGAGCCGATTTTTTTTTTTTTTTTTTTTTTTTTTTTTTTTTTTTTTTTTTTTTTTTTTTTAGGTGGGTGACGTCTGGGCGGAGGAGCTGGACGAGAAAGGGGTCTGGATGAGAGGAGTGTCCGGATGACAGGAGGGGCCAAGGTGACAGGGTGAGCCCGGATGACAGGAGGGCCCGGGTGACAGGGAGGTCCGGATAACAAGGGGGGTCGAATGAAAGGGGGGGGGCCGAATGAGAGTGGTGTCCGATTGAGTCCGGGAAAGGGGGTCCGGATGAGAGTGAGTCCAGGAAATGGGTCCGGATGAGGAGTCCAGGAAAGCGGTCCGGATGAGGGGGCTCCGGGAAAGCGGTCCGGATGAGGGGGCTCCGGGAAAGGGGTCCGTATGAAAGGGGATCCAGATGAGAGGGTTCCGGGAAAGGGGTCCGGATGAGAGGTGGTCCGGTTGAAAGGGGTTGCGGATGAAAGGGGTCCAGAAATGGGTGTCCGGATGAGAGAGGTTCTGGGAAAGGGGTCCTAAAATGGGGGTTCGGATGAGAGGGGTTCTGGGACAGGAGGTCCGGATGAGAGGTCCGGATGAAAGGGGTTGCGGATGAAAGGGGTCCGAAAATGGGGGTACGGATGAAGGATTCTTGGAAAGTGGGTACGGATGAGACGGGGGCCGGATAAGAGGGGGTCCGGATGAGACGGGGGTCTGGATGAGAGGGTCCTGGATGAGAAGGGGGGATGGACAAGAAGGAGGCTGGGTGAGAGTGGGTCTGGATGAGAAGGGAGCCGGATGAGAGAAGGGGTGGATAAGAGGGAATAGGTGGATAATCCAGAGATCGGATAAGGTAGAGTGTAGGAAGGTGCAGGTTGACCATATACAGCGGCGAGGGAATGGTGGGCTCTGTAGGGATTAGAGGGACGCTGTGAAGTGGGGGAAGGGAAGAATGTGGATGGGAGAAGGGAAGAGGGGAGGAGGATGTGGGAGGAGAGAAGAGAGGAGAGGATGTGGGAGGGGGACTACATGGGTAGGTGCGCCTGGGAGCGTTTAGGGAGGCGACGGTTGCCATTGGAGACTTCGACTGTGAGAAGAAGCAGCAGAAGGCGAGACGGGAGGAGGAGGGAAGGGAAAAGGAGGGGAGGAAGCAGAATGAAGACGAAAAGAGGAAGAAAGGAGATAGATTGAGAGAGAATGAGGGAAGGAAAGAGGAGTAGAGGAAGGTGTAGAGAAGATATAGAGAAGGGAGATATAGAGAGGGGAGAAATATAGATGAGGGAGACATATATATGAGAGATAGGGGTGGGAGAGAGAGGTGGGAGACATAGAGGAGGAAGAAATAAAGATGGAAGAGAGAAAAAGAGAGAGAGAAGGGAGAGATAGGGGTGAGAGAAAAAAGAGAGCTAGAGAAGGGAGAGATAGAGGAGGGAATGAAGAGAGGAAGAGATAGAGGAGGGAGATAGAAGAGGGAGAGATAGAGGTGGTAGAGTTAGAGATCGAAGAGATAGAGAAGAGATATATAAAGGGGAAAGTTAGAGAAGGAAGAGATGGAGAAGGGAAAGATGGAGGAGGGAGAGATAGAGAAGGGAAGAATATAGGAGGGAGGGGAGGGGTTAAGAAGGAAGGGGGAGGGGTAAGAGGGAAGAGAGTAGGGAAGGGAGGAGAGAAAGAAGAGGTAGGGAAGGAAGGAGGGACGGAAGAACGGAGGGAAGGAAGGAAAGGAGATAGGAGGGAAAGCGGGAGGGGAGAGACGAGAGAAAGGTAGGAGGGAAGGAAGTAGGGAGGGAAGGGAGGGAAGGAAGGAGGGAAGGAAGGAAGGAGGGAGGGAGGGAGGGAGGGAGGGAGAGATTGGAAGTAAGAAAAAGGTATAGAAGAGAGGGAGTCAAAGGTTGGAAATAGAAGGGGGAAGAAGAGAAGAGGGGAGAATGAAGGGAGAGGAGGGGATGGACGAGAGAGGAGGGGGAAGGAGGGGGAAGGAGGGAGAGGAGGGGAGAGGAGGGGAAAGGAGAAGTAAGGAGGATGAAGTAGAGAGGAGGAGGAGGATGAAGGAGAGAGGAAGAGGAAGGTGGAGAGAAGAGGTGTGGGGGGGGGGAAGGAGCGGAAGGAGGTACCCTGGTTGGTGCGTGTCTGTGTTTGTTTAGGGAGGATCAACGTGGCATTTGTTCCTCAACGCCTTCAATACGGTGACGAATTCGAATCAGCTGACCCGGGGGTGGGGTGGGGAGGGGGGAGGGGGGTTTGACCCGAAGAGGGGAGTAGGTGGGTGGGTCTCGATCCCTCTTCATCCCCTTCGTGTTGGGGGTCTAGCCTTTGCTCCCACTATAGAATCTACTGATTACGTTACTTTGATGAAGGAGAATTAACCCCCCCTCAATACGGTTACATCATTGACGTCACTGGACATGTTATTGGTGACGTCACAAGTCTCGTTTTAGTCTTCAGTGTCATCAGCCCCAATCTTCATTACCTCGACTTTCATCTCTGTTATCGTTATCTACGTTAGTATCCTAATCTTCTTACATTATAGCCTGCATTAAATACTATCACTCATTAATTATCTGTTTGCATCACTATCATTATCTCATTAAGATAAGCATTATCGCCGTTGATCAAGTCGTCACTTTCATCTTTCATTCAGCATTATTGCCATTTATTTTAGCTTTAATTCAAAGTTATTTTTTCTAACCACTTTCTAATTTCTTTGTTTCAAAGTTTCTAAGACGTTACTTCTCTTCAGTCCACACACTCTTCTCAGACATTACGAACTGATCAGGATCATCTTAACCACTTTACATCAGGTTAGACGAGTTACGAGATAACTGACAAAACAAGAGGGCGACAGGAGACCATTAGGTCCATAGTGGGGCAGAAACAAATTAAAAACAGAAGCAACATGAAGGAGAAAATTAGATAATCAATAGACTTGCATTATATTATGCTGCTTTGGCGTTTTTCAGACCTCTCCACGGGAATCGTAGTGGTTTCGCGTTTTGAGTGATCGGCTCGTAGAGTGGCTTGCGAGTTCAGTGAAGACATACGCTCAAAATTAATAAATTAATAACTAAACAAATTAAAATAAATAAATAAAGTAAATAAATAAATATATAATTGAATAAATCATTAGATAAATATATACTTAATTGAATAAATATATATATATAAATGAATAAATAAATAAATAGATAAAGGGATAAAGGAATGAATAGATAAATTAATAAGTACATTAAAGAACAAATTAAAACAAACAAGATTTAATAATAGATATATCAATTACAATGAAATGAAATAATGAAAAATCAATCAATCAATAGAATTAATTAAGATAAAGTTAAACGAAATGAATAAAATGGAAAGGTAGGGAACGCCTTCTTCGCTTGAACGGTTGCGACGCTGCTGTCCCAACAAGAGGACAATAAACAAACACGCACTACGAGACAAGCCCTCCCCTCCCCTCCCTTCCTAACAACCACACAATACCATACTCCCAATTACCTTCACCCACACACTCCCAACATGCTTTAACCAGCCTTACCTTATTGGGTCCAATTTTT
>NC_134802.1:23455728-23460728 GCF_046742065.1 Oratosquilla oratoria
ATAAATTAATAAATGAATAAAAAATCGGCATAGGAAGCAAAGATGATATTCACACACAGACACACATACACACATGTGTGTGCGCATGTGTGTGTGCGCGCGCACATACACGCACACTCGCTTTAAAACCCGTGAAAATACAAGGACGAGAGTGTGCGTGCAATAGCCATCCACTTAATATGCGTGCGCTATTACATCCGAATGACTTTACTTATGTGCTTCTGTTTTTGTCCGTCTCTGTTCACCTCTTCTTGCGAGCTTGTTTACCTTTCTGAGCTGGACTTATATGACACGTGTGACTAATTCCTCTACCTGATGCAATACGAAGCGAAGCACAGTTCGCCTCCGAGTGGTGTCCGCTCATTATGCAAAGTGGGGCGTGTCTCCCGCACTGCCCGGCGCAGAGGTAAGTACAAGGCGCTCCAACAAGGGACAGAGGGACCAAGATGGCTACCAGGGGTCTCCGAAAGCTCCCGAAGGTGGTGTGTTTACCTGTGTTGCTAAGCTCCGTGGCCAGGAGATGTAGTCGTAACAAGAACGTTAATGTTCATGAATACCTGTTGATGGACATTGCATCCAAGAGTTCTTAAGTAAATAACACTTGATTGAACTAGAGAACACTTGAATGGCTGGCCGTCTGGCGCGATAAGCTATGATGATGACTTGTTGCTTTACGGCCATTTTCATTTTGATTATGTGTGCATGTACGCGATATTTTAAAAATGGTTCTCAAGGTAATAGTATAGCTTCGCTTCCACCTGGAGAAATGTTACGAGTGGAGTCCCACATGGTTCCGTCTTTGACCATCTGTTGTGCACATTGTAAATGAAATATATACACCAATGACTGTAACCGATGTCCGCCTCTTGAAGCACTCTTTTAGAACAGTAAATCATCACTCAAATAATAAACCACTGATTTAGCAGAGTTCGCACAAATCTTAAATGTACAAGTAGGAGGTAAAACAGGAAGCTGAAGAATCTTTCCACAGCTACAAGTGCACGAAAGAACAGTTTTTGGTAACGGGAACCAAGATTTCATGGAGAAGTATGTAGAAGCAACATCGTGTTAAGCCAACGATATAAAGGAACTTCCCGAGAAGGAGATTGCTTATGACACTACCCAAGACAGATGATCACATAAACACCGATTTTTTTCTTAAGAGTTGTTAGACCAAAAGATCGTTTGTGCGTACGTTTCCTGTTGTATTTCAACACCCCTTAACGATGTCGAAGAAAATTAATGTTTTGTTTTCCGACTGCCACCAAGCAATTTTATTCATCTGGAGGAAACCTTTCGACAGCCAATGTTGATAACTATCCCGGAGAGCTTTTTCCAATGTCGAATTTGAATTTTGACAAGTTCTTCAGCTTTATTTTTTTTTTTTTTTTTACTTTCTGTATTCCTTCCCCTTTTTTCATCCCTCTCTTCCTCCCTCACTCCCTTTCTTTATTTCTTCCTCCCTTCACTCACTCCATTTCTTCCTTCCTCCAACCTTTCCTCCCTCCCTCCCTTTCCCCTTTCCTTCCTCCCTCCCTCCCAATCTTACTCCCTTCTTTCCTCCCTCCCTCTCTTTCTTCCTTCCTCTCTTCTTTGCTTCCTTCCTCCCTTCCTCGCTTCCTTACCTCTCTCCTTCCCGTCCTTCCTTGTCTCCCTTTATCTGTCTATTTATCACAAGTGACCCTAGCACTCCTATGATACAGCACCCAACACTGGACACCCAGAACCCAAGAAGCAACAAAAGCATAGAAGACATAGACGATGTTATCTCGCACCGCCCTACATTCACCGAATAAACTCCACAAAATCTCTTCACTAAATGACATGTAGATTAACTGAGTTATTGTGGACGGATTCCACTGGGCCACGGGTCACCAGCGAAAGAGATCTGGCCCAACACTCTGGCTGATTATATATTCTTCATATGCCCATGCCCGCCATATTCGACTGAACGCCCACGTGCCTTACGATAAAATAAAAACATTGACGGCGAGCTATAATAAATAAATAAAATAAATAAATGAAAATTAGAAATAAAAATATACAATCTGCAGTATTTGGCAAAGGACTCTTGACCCCTTTCGTACCCGGTGATACTCTTTCCTTTCACTCTAGCAACCACTAGACAGCATCCCTCGTCCTCGTGGCACTTCTTTGGTAGCCATGGAGTTAATGGTTCCTTTCTACATGGACTTCACCTTGATAAACACAAGCCATCACAAGTTAAGAGCCCTGCATAATGGTTGCTATTCTAAAACACTGATTCAAACGATCAGCAATTGCAGACTGACCAAACAAGCAATTTGAATTTAATTATCTCTGGGACTCAGGTAGGATAGGATTCACTTAGACCCGCCCTGGGATCCTAGGAGGATTCAAAACATACGTAGATTTAAAGACCATTCTAGGAACAAAATGCTCACAAATCTCATTCAAGGAATACGAGGATTCAACAAGAAAGTACCACACCTAAAAGAACAGTAACGGTGATAACAGACGTAGATAACACAGTCCCTAAACATTGAGTCAAAAATATAATGGGAATGGGAATACACAGCAATGACAAGAATTGGCTGACCAAACTCTTAACCGGCAAAGAATGCAGAATATCTCAGAACGACCAAGAGACTAACGTGTATGTTTGTTTGTGTGTGTGTGTGTGTGTGTGTGTGTGTGTGTGTGTGTGTGTGTGTGTGTGTGTGTGTGTGTGTGTGTGTGTGTGTGTGTGTGTGTGTGTGTGTGTGTGTGTGTGTGTGTGTGTGTGTGTGTGTGTGTGTGTGTGTGTGTGTGTGTGTGTGTGTGTGTGTGTGTGTGTGTGTGTGTGTGTGTGTGCGTGAGTGTGTTTGTTTCACCACAATCTTGGATCATGTGCTGGACTATTGTTAGAAAGCTATTACCCTCCCGGATGAGACTTCAGAGTTCATCTATATCCCGATCTATGGGTGATGCTGTGACTTTATACACTTCACACACCCAACTCCTCCTCCACCAGAGTTGGAGGATCGGCAGTGTAGTGATGCTTCTCAGCTCTGGGCGAGGACTCTAACAGAGATCGTTTAGTGAGTGAGTGAGTGAGTAAGTGAGTGAGTGAGTGAGTGAGTGAGTGAGTGAGTGAGTGAGTGAGTGTGTGAGTGTGTGTGTGTGTGTCTAGGAGGATCGGCAGTGTAGTGATGCTTCTCAGCTCTGGGCGAGGACTCTAACAGAGATCGTTTAGTGAGTGAGTGAGTGAGTGAGTGAGTGAGTGAGCGTGTGTGTGTGTGTGTGTGTGTGTGTGTGTGTGTGTGTGTGTGTGTGTGTGTGTGTGTGTGTGTGTGTGTGTGTGTGTGTGTGTGTGTGTGTGTGTGTGTGTGTGTGTGTGTGTTGATAGTGCATGTGACATGGGCGAGGCGAGGTGCCTGTCCAGCTTCATTAGTGCGGAACCGATCTCGGGAAAGGTGCCAAAGCCGAAGTCAGTCAACGTAAACACACGACCTGGCTCGCCCGTTCATGACCGCGGTGGCCATGCCTTGTAAGCTCCATTATGGCGAGTGGCAGACGATTTTATCAAACCCTAATAATACGACCCAACGATTTCCTTTTTTTCTTTGTGGTTCACATCCAATACACAGCTCTCTAATCCCGACTTAATCCCGTCCTTCTTCGACGACAACAATATTAAAGACGCAAACATCCAAAGACGAAGAGGGAGAGGAAGAAAATGAAGAAGAGGAAGAAGATAAAGATGATGAAGTTGAAGAAGAGGAAGACAGAAATGAAGATGGTGAAGTTGATGAAGATGAAGATAAGATAAAGAAAAAGATGAACAAGATAAAGAAAAAATGAAGATGAAGAAGATAAAGATGAAGAAGAGAAATAATAAAAAATGAAAAGTAACAAGGAGTAAATGAAGAAAACGAAGAAGAAAAGAAAAGAAAAGGGAGAAGAGAGAAAGAAGAAAAAAAACGAGACCCTCCAAACCTCGCCACTTCTTCAGAGAACTCAACGCAGCACCCGTCACAGGATCAGTTGATGATCCAGGTACGGCACAGGTGGTCGGGAGTAATCAAAAGCTTCTCAACCCACGGTGGGACCAAAAACCCGATGTGGTTAACCCGCTTGTCTCCGGGGACCACTTGGGTTGGTCCGGACTGGTCCTGGTCAGATCTGTACCCAGTGGGTCACAATTAACGATAATAGGCTGCCTAAATCACCGGGACAAGATGTCCCAATTTGACGTCTTTATTTTGACCCAACTTCGAGATATCTAATTAAGTTTAATGACGTCACAAGGTCAAATGTGTTCAATCAATATGACGTTCATGC
Source organism: Oratosquilla oratoria (assembly GCF_046742065.1). Classification (NCBI taxonomy): domain Eukaryota; kingdom Metazoa; phylum Arthropoda; class Malacostraca; order Stomatopoda; family Squillidae; genus Oratosquilla; species Oratosquilla oratoria. The sequence continues at coordinate 23,460,031 of NC_134802.1, forward strand.
AAGACCTGCGTCTATTCAGGTTTCCGCCAGCCAATTTAACTCAGCCGTGAAGAAACTAATATACGCGTGCTTCGATCTACCCTATGGCATCTGTATACGTCTCTTGCGTTTACTCTAACCACCGCCAGGTGATTTTATTCACTTAAGAGGAACCCCTTGGGATTGCACGTTGTTAACCCTCTCAATACGGTGACGCACTCGACAGTCTTTATTCTGGCTAACGCCATACTATTTTGTTCACCTTAGGGGTGGTCATGACCGCCTTCAAGAGAGACCCCCTTTTGTCACTATGTTGCACCTTTAATAATCTATTCTGTCTAAAGCCAGGGGATTTTGGTCAGCTGAGGGTGGGATTAGGGGCGATACCCAGGGCTGAAGGGATGAGTGGAGGCAAGCTTTGATCAAGAGAGGGGAAATTTGTGGAAAATAAGATCAACATTAATTTTCTTGTGTCGACCAGTAGAGCTATACGATTATACCTGGAAGGAGACTACCAGATCGTCCGTAAATCAAACGCGCACATGTATATACACACACACACACACACCCGCGCATACTCAACATATACATACACATACATACATACACACACACAAACATATAAGCACAAACACACAAGCAAAAACACATCCATACACTCAAAACACACACACGCACACTCAATACAATTACACCCAACACAACATGTACACTAAGCT
>NC_134802.1:23463228-23465728 GCF_046742065.1 Oratosquilla oratoria
TGGCGTGTTTAGTACGTAAGAAGTGAGAGAGAGAAATTGGTCGTTCAGGGCGGGATTGCTTGGGACCGCACTTCTGTACACAACGTATCGTAGTCCATTTCAAAGGATTACAAAGGAAGAGTATGTCGACAGGAGATAGACCTTTCGGTCCACAACCCCTTTCGCATAGGGTGGTACTTTTCTTTTATTATGAATGTCGTCAATTGATTTTATTCATCTTCATGCCGGTCCTTCACTGGGGTAAAGGGTTAAGCATGAAAGATGATACCCCACATCAACTCCCAGAAACAAGTCACGTGATTTATGTAGTTCCGTTTGTTTGATGAGCCCTTGTCTGAAAAAACGAAGCTGTCGTCTTGGAAAAAACAACACGAATAAGCAACTTTTAATGACCTACTCAAAATGCAAATGTTGCTGCACAGTTTCTCGAGGTCAACAGATGTTTTTCAGAGCACACCTATGGACCTGCCCCATACCCTCACCCCCCCTAACTCATCTAAATAAAACTAGAGGAGTTGAATGGATTTGTCCCACAGGTGGCGAGCGAAGAGATAAAACAGTTTCGCAATCATGATGCCATGCACATGATACAATCGCGTTACCAACGATACCATCACCATTAAATGATATTAGATTCGGTGGTGGGCTGAGGCAAGCGAATACGCAAAGCGATGGACGGGAGATGCACAGACAGCAATCACATCAAGCAGAGATGAAAAAATAGATAATCATATGCATTCTTCGGGATTCTTATCGATCTTATCGCTCTACATGATCCCTCTTCTTCCAACATCCTCCCAACAAAAAAATTATAATAACATAAAACGTACTTTTCATCTCATTCTTAAGCCTTTACAAGTGACGGTCGTCCTTTATTGTCGTCAAGTGATTCTTATTTACCTGAGGGAAACCGCTCCAACTATCTCTTACCCCGTTCATGTCAACCATAATTTTTGACATGTTTTTCTAGCTACCGCAAGGTGATTTTATTCATCCGAGAGGATTTTTTTCTTTATTTAATCTGCAAAAATGCATTGAAAGTTCAAGTACACTAACCTCACTCTACAATAGTCCCCTCAACAATATTTATTTATTCATTTATGTATCTATTCGTTTACTTATTTGTACAATATGTAAAACTTTATTGCCGTCTACTGCAAACAAAAATGTGGAATGCAATGCCACACGCACACACTTGCCAATAACAACCTTACTTCCTCCTAACATAGGGTCTATTGTCGTGTGCTTCCATTTCAGCATACGCCCCTTAAAACGCCTATAGCTCCAGTGACGAACTCTACACAGTATGTTAATGCTGCCGTCAGGCGATTTTATTCAGCTGAGACTCACCAACTCGAGAGAAAACGGGTTCGAACCGACCCAAATCCCGTTTTCTTTCATTTAATTATATAATTATTGACCTAAATAAAATTGCGTGACGATAACCAGAATAAAGTTTGTCAAGTGTGTCCTCTGGGCAGGGCAGTGATACAAAACTTATCAAAATCTGCAGACAAGATTAAGAAAAATATCATACAATACTACAACAAATGACTACAGTGTAGACCATATACATTACATAATACCTGGGCATCTTAACACTACTATAGCCCAAATCTTAAGCAGTCATTGACACCCCTATGGACCAGAGACATGCGGCGTTCTTTTTATAACAGGAGACTGATCTTCACTCGGTAAAAAGTGATTACTGGTAACTTGTTCTGTTGCCCTCATTGAATATCAATAAACCCTTTTATTATAACGGGTTTATTTTAGTTGTGCACACCTACGTGATATAGCATTAGAAAATTAAATATTAATTTTGTAAATTAAAATACATGAGATTTTCTTGGCGGAAATAAATAACAAAAACCTTGCTACATATTCAATTTTGGTTCAAATGAGACGATTTTATTCAGTTTTATGATGCCACGGCAGCATTAGGAATAAAGTCGAACGACTCTTATACGACAAACAATATTGCACAATAATTCATATTTCGAAAGACTAAATTAAAATAAATGACTACAGTGTATGACAAGTATTGAGGGATCCATATCACTGGGGGGAGGGAGAATATTGAGTCAATGTATGGCATATGTTCAGTTTTGCACATGGGCGCAATATAGCAATAAAAAATGTATTGTTAATTTTGTAAATTATAATATATCAAAGTAATATGCAATTTTGTGGGCGGAAATTAAAAACAAAAAAGTTGCTAAAACATATTTCGTAAGAAACGAAGTCGCGCCGGACGAATGGTACGCCATATTTGTTATGATAGATGCCGACGTCATGTATTATAATTTAAAAATTTATATTTAATTTTCTAACGCTATATCGCGCCCATGTGCAAAACTGAACAAATACCTAATGTATTCAATCAATATATTGTTTCAATAATGTTCATGATATAGGGGCTGTTCTAATGTAAATATCGTACTTACCACCATGTCGCAAGGCCAAACTCCAGTCGCCATCTTTAACCTCTTTTCAAAGT